>NC_057797.1:82131718-82133339 GCF_018294505.1 Triticum aestivum
TATCCGAAACTTCTCCGGAACACTTCCGGTGTCCGAATATAGTCATCCAATATATCAATCTTTATGTCTCGACCATTTTGAGACTCCTCATCATGTTCGTGATCACATCCGGGACTCCGAACTAACTTCGGTACATCAAAACTAATAAACTCATAATATAACTGTCATCAAAACCTTAAGTGTGCGGACCCTACGGGTTCGAGAACAATGTAGACATGACCGAGACACGTCTCCGGTCAATAACCAATAGCGGAACCTGGATGCTCATATTGGTTCCCACATATTCTACGAAGATCTTTTATCGGTCAGACCGCATAACAACATACGTTATTCCCTTTGTCATCGGTATGTTACTTGCCCGAGATTCGATCGTCGGTATCTCAATACCTAGTTCAATCTCGTTGTCGGCAAGTCTATTTACTCGGTCCGTAATACATCATCTCGCAACTAACTCATTAGTTGCATTGCTTGCAAGGCTTAGGTGATGTGCATTACCGAGAGGGCCCAGAGATACCTCTCCGACAATCGGAGTGACAAATCCTAATCTCGAAATACGCCAACCCAACATGTACCTTTGGATACACCTGTAGAGCACCTTTATAATCACCCAGTTGCGTTGTGACGTTTGGTAGCACACAAAGTGTTCCTCTGGCAAACGGGAGTTGCATAATCTCATAGTTATAGGAACATGTATAAGTCATGAAGAAAGCAATAGCAACATACTAAACGATCGGGTGCTAAGCTAATGGAATGGGTCATGTCAATCACATCATTCTCCCAATAATGTGATCCCGTTAATCAAATGACAACACATGTCTATGGTTAGGAAACATAACCATCTTTGATTAACGAGCTAGTCAAGTAGAGGCATACTAGTGACACTCTATTTGTCTATGTATTCACACATGTATTATGTTTCCGGTTAATAAAATTCTAGCATGAATAATAAACATTTATCATGATATAAGGAAATAAAAAATAACTTTATTATTGCCTCTAGGGCATATTTCCTTTCAAGGACATCAACATAACCACAAGCAAATTAAATCAATCATAGCAATTCATCAACCACCGATAGGACAACGAAAATCTACTCAGACATCATAGGATGGCAACACATCATTGGATAATAATATGAAGCATAAAGCACCATGTTCAAGTAGAGGGTACAGCGGCTTGCGGGAGAGTGGACCGCTGTAGATAGAGGGGGGAAGGTGATGGAGATGTTGGTGAAGATGGCGGAGGTGTTGGTGAAGATCGCGGTGATGATGATGATGGCCACGACGGCGTTCCGGCGCCACCGGAGGAGAGGGGGAGAGGGGCCCCCTTCTTCCTCTTCTTCCTTGACCCCCTCCCTAGATGGGAGAAGGGTTTCCCCTCTGGTCCTTGGCCTCCATGGCATGGGAGGGGCGAGAGCCCCTCCGAGATTGGATCTATCCCTCTATTTCTCTCTGGTTCTGCGTTCTGTTCTGGCTCTGTTTCACCGTTTCGTATATATATGGAGATCCGTAACTCCGATTGGCCTGAAACCTTCGCCATGATTTTTTTCCGAATATTAGCTTTCTTGCGGCAAAAGAAGAGCGTCAACCGCCTTACGGTGGGCTCACGAGGGTAGGGGGCG
>NC_057797.1:82450619-82569737 GCF_018294505.1 Triticum aestivum
GAATTCAGGGTTCCGGCCGGAGCCTGCCGAAATCGAGCGCTAGATTGGGGGCGCGCGATTTGCCCCCAGCTTGAGGTTGCAAACCCTAGTTCCCGTAGATTTGGTGCCCAGCGCCGTACTGCTTGAGTCTTGACAGACGCTCGCAATTGGTTTTTCGAACTTTGATGTTTGCTCAAGATTTTGAAAGCCAAACCACAGTTGACCGAACACTCACGTCCTCAGAAATAAGAGTTCCCCACTGTCGTCTGACATTTCCCGAGCTACAACTTGACTCGAAATGAGTCATGTTGGCCGTCCACCTTAGGAATCTGAGTGTCTGGCTGGGATATACACTGTGTTGCCCTTTTGAGCTAATTCAGTTTTGGGTTGCTTCTCCGGATTCTCGAGCATTTTGTGTTTGCTGGATTTTCTGGAAGCTGAAGGTCTTATGTGCTGCTTTTGGAATCTGCAACATATCAAAGTAAAGCTATGCTAGGTCAAGCATTGTGGTCAAGCATTTTGTGTTTCCTAATGACTGATGCCCGTTAACTTGATGTCAACTTACACCCCACAGCCTGCAGGAGTTAGTATTTTTCTTTTCTCCGTTAAGTTTCAAGTGACCAGATAACTTTGCGTGCTGCTGGTATGGGTTGATTATAATATCAAAATTATGCAACATTATGAAATGCAGTGCTTAATTGTTACAACCAGAAATTCTGTAAATGACTCAGACAATGATTGGTCGCATCCATCCCCAAATTCCTGATGCCTTTTGGATTTTCATCTCTGTTGTTCTCCATGGTTTTTTGGGCTTCCAGATCGGCAAGCCCTGCTTAAGTCAACGTTGTTTCTGGTGTTCCTTAAAAGAGTGTACTATCACACATTGAAGTTCTTAAATTATTTTTGGACTCAATCTTTGCTCACACGGACAGAAACCTAGTCTGCAGTTAAAATTCTAATAAGTGTCCTGAACATTTGAGAAAAGTCACTTATCTTTCCAGAGCTAGCACTGCCTATTTTTTAAAGTTGTCTTGTCATACAAGTGGTTGCCGACTTTCATGTGCTCTAAACTGTTCATTTTTTTGTAAGCTAGTTCACACTACACAAGGTAACCAGTATTTTGCAAAATAAACCTTTGGTGATTTACATAAAAACTACTCCCTCGGTAAAGAATCATAAGACGTTTTGCAAAATATTGGTTACCTTGTGTAGTGGAAGCATTGTCCCTTCTTTTTGAAGGAAACATAATGGAAAAGACAGTACTGGAAAAAATATTTAATAGGTGAAATATACAAGAAAAAAGGACAAAAATAAGAATGACATGGTTTTCAGGTTCATTAGTTCATATGATCACAACTGAAACAAGTGTGCCTAATGTTGAACTAAAGTTGCTCTACAAGCAAAGCTTCCAGTACAGCCAGTTAGCTTTCTTTTCCTCCCTTGATGTTTTCAGATTTGATGCATTACTTACATTAACAATCAAATGAGCATGTCAACTGCTTAGGAAACATTTGCACCAATATTTAGGCTCTCTAGACTATTTTAGTTTGTTGCATATGAAAGTACTGTAGTTATTTCTTTTGTCAACATGTGTATATCTATTTTTTCAATATGAACTAACTTGTTCTTTTGGTTTGACTTAAATTAAAGGCACATCATTTGATCTGTCTGACAAGGAACTCTTCTGCATTGAGGAACAGGATGTGTTTAATAGCTTATACTCTCTTGTGCGTGACTTCACTTGCTTGCCCCCAGGGCTTAAGTTCAATCTTGTTGAGGCTTTGCGCTCCAACCTCAGTGTTCTTCTGCCCAACATTGACTCCCTTTCACGAGCTTCCATGTCATCCCCCTCTGATGGGATCCCTATCACTGACCGCATCGCGTCTCACCGCAATGCCCTCAAGATCTACTCCTTTTTCCTCCTCTCCATTGTCCTCGCTCAGGAATCTTCAGCTGATAGTGGCACTGGGGCAAAGGTAATACTTGTCCAAAGCATATGATTCTTCAGGTTTTATACCTTTTTACATTTAAATAGTTTTTTTCTGCCATTTGGATTTAGGTGACAGCACATGGTCGGAAGAAGAATCCTGTTTATGCTTGGAATTGGGAAGCGCAAAGAGGGCGGATCATGAATCTGGTCGCCAATTCTCTTGAAGTTGACCTTACACTACTTTTTGGTCCAGGCGGCGCTGATGAGCGATACCTATCTTTTGCTTCAAAGTAAATTCTTGAACCTTGGTATAGTGTACTTTTCAGTAATCTTGTTCTTATAGTGACTTTGCTTTCTTGTGCATAGGTGTACTTATGTTCTCTTTGAGAATCAAAATGTGTTAAAAGATGAGGAAACAAGAAATGGTCTATGCCGGATAATTGGTGCAATAGCTACAAGGCATCAAAAGATTTCTCAAACCAGTGCATCCGTCTTGCATTTGATCCATAAATATGATTTCACTGTCGCTCATCTTGCTGAAGCAGTTGCTGCTGCTGAGAAAAAGTTTGGTGATGGAAGCTTGGCAATTTCCCTGATCAGGGAAATAGGTCGCACTGACCCGAAAGACTACGTGAGAGATGGTGCTGGTGCTGACAATGTTGGGAGATTCTTAGTAGAACTTGCAGATCGTTTGCCAAAACTTATGTCTACCAATCTTGGTGTTCTAATACCACATTTTGGTGGGGAATCATACAAGATTAGGAATTCTCTTGTTGGGGTCTTGGGCAAGTTGGCTGCAAAGGCTTTCAAAGACGTTGATGGAAATAACAGTGCTCATTCCATAAGGCTCCGAAGTAAGCAGGCTATGCTAGAAATTTTGATCGAGCGTTGTAGGGATGTGTCAGCATACACGAGGAGTCGTGTCCTTCAGGTCTGGGCAGAGTTGTGTGAAGAAAATGCTATTTCAATTGGCCTGTGGAATGAAGTGGCATCAGTTGCTTCAGGGAGGTTGGAGGATAAAAGTGCAATCGTCAGGAAATCAGCACTACAACTTCTCATCACAATGCTGCAACACAACCCTTTTGGGCCTCAACTAAGGGCCACGACCTTTGAGGCAACTTTAGAGAAGTACAAGGAGAAATTGGAAGAAAAGGAATCTCAATCTCCTGCGGAAGGTGAACTTGTGAATGACCATCCATTGGGTGAAGTGACCGTGGGGCAAGACGAGAGTGTCAGTGATAGTTGCCTACCTTCTAGTCAAGACCAGACAGATCAAGATCCTATGTTTGTAGATATAACAAACTTAGAACAGATCAGAGCTTTGGTTGCATCCCTTGAGGCTGGTCTGCGATTCACGACATGTATAACGTCGTTAATGCCAATTCTTATCCAGTTATTGGCTTCATCTTCAGCCACAGATGTCGAGAACACTATTCTTCTGCTAATGAGATGCAGACAGTTTCAGGTTGAAGGTTCAGAAGCAGCACTCCGGAAAATGTTACCTCTGGTAATGTCCCGGAACTAGCTAGTTTGTGAACTCATGTTTTGTTTGCATTTTCCTCACTCATTTTAGCTTTTTTTGTAGGTATTTTCTCAGGACAAGTCAATATATGAAGCAGTGGAGAGCGCATTCATTGCCATATACACAAAAAGGATCCCAACAGAAACAGCCAAAAGTTTGATAAACCTCAACATCGATTGTAGCATTGGTGACCTTGCTGCCCTGGAGAGCTTAGTTAGTTCATTGGTACTGAAAGGAGAGATTTCATCCAACACGGTGCGCTCTTCTTTCCCCTTAATGTTTGCTGATACTTGTAGCAACAGCAATGCTATGCACTCTTTCATATAGGATTCAATGTGTACCGAATACTGATTAGATGTGTTGCTGCTTAGATTATTCTATTCTTGTCTGCTATTGCATTGTACTGTGGAAGTCCAAGATAGGGTTATTAACTTGCATTTAGGTGAGAGAGCTAATTTTAGAACATCCAGCAATTGTGAATTTAAGATGCATGCTGAAAATTTTGCTCCCAGCTCATCAATACCTCAATGTGAGAATTTCCTTTGAAGATTCTAATGATAAGTTTTATTGATTTCTTGTGCTATTAAGGTGTACTTTGACAACTGTATCGCACCAATGTTTTCCTAGGCCTATTTAAGCATAGCCATTTTGTTGAATGCCATTGTACTATTTTAGTGATGCATCGTATCTTATTTTGCTCATGAGGAGCATACTTGCTAAGTCCCACAACCTCTTGCAGATGTCAGCTTTGTGGGATTATTTTTGCTTCAACATCAACGGTGTAAGGCCAGTGCAATGCCGTGGAGCTTTATCAATTCTTTGCATGGCAGCAAAGTCATCTCCTAGCATTCTGGGTACTCACTTGCAAGATATTGTTGACATTGGGTTTGGGCGCTTGGCTAAGGAAGAGCCTCTGCTTGCTAGAACTGCATGCCTTGCCCTGCAAAGATTATCAGAAGAAGACAAGATCAAATTACTAAGTACTAGTACCAGAGTATTTGCTGCACTGCAAAGCTTGGTAACTAGCTTCTCGCTTCCGGAGAAAATATGGTATGGCGCAACAGATAAAGCTATAAGTGCCATATATACCTTACACCCTGCACCTGAAATCTTTGCTGCTGAGATTGCAAAGAAATCCCTCAGTTCTGTATTCAGTGCCTTCGGAATGGATGGCATGTCTAATGGAGTGGAACTTGAAACTCAGAATAGTTCCACAATTACGGAGTTATCAGCCATGAAGTTGGGTAGATTTCTTTTTGTCATTAGTCATATAGCACTCAACCATTTGGTTTACATTGAGACTTCCGTTAAGAAAATCCACAAACAGAAACAGAAGAATGAAAAATCACAGTCCACCAATGAGGATAGTCAGGTAGATGGTTCTAAGAATTCGGAGGTAATTCTTGTCTGTTACATCCATTTGAACTTTTCAACTTTGGCTTGTCATTGTTTCATGTGACTTGAACTTGTTATTCTTTATGTGATGCTGGCAGGCACAAGACATAAATGCTGAACTGGGACTTGGTGCAACGAGAGATATTGCAATCGAGTTCTTTGCTGAAAAAGCTGAAAGGGAGATTGTTTCCTATTCTTGTGAAAAGAACCTTCTTGGACATTGCGGACCATTTCTATCAAAACTCTGCAGGAATCTGACTTTGCTGCAAAAGGTTTGTATTCTATTGTATTGCCCTTCGTACATCTTTGAAATGTTTGGTTTCCATTGCTCTCTGCGGTTTTGTCATGACTGAATATTATTTTTTGGGTGTAGTTCCCGGAGTTACATGCTTCTGCAATGCTTGCTCTTTGCAGACTAATGATTATTGATGCAGAATTCTGGTATGCAAACAACATCCACCTGATTGTGTTTGTTTAATATTATGGGTAGCATCCTGTTTTATCTACAAATTTGTGACGACACTGAATCTCATTATATGCTCAACTTGCAGCGAGGCAAATCTCCAGATCCTATTTACTGTTGTGGAAAACGCATCCTCTGAAATCGTCCGATCTAACTGCACTATAGCCCTTGGTGATTTAGCAGTTCGCTTTCCAAACCTCTTAGAACCTTGGACAGAACACATATATGCCCGATTGAGCGATTCATCGGCATCTGTGAGGAAGAATGCTGTGCTGGTCATTTCTCATCTCATATTGAATGACATGATGAAGGTCTCTCTCCCCCCTGCCAATCTCTCTTTCTGCTCTCTCTCTCTCTCTCTCTCTCTCTCTACCACCACTGAAACACGTTCGCAAATCCTATACAGGTTAAAGGTTATATCAACGAAATGGCGGTGAGGGTAGAAGATGAAGATGAGAGGATCTCAAGCCTTGCAAAACTCTTCTTCCATGAGTTGTCAAAGAAAGGTACATGTATAAAATGTGTCAGTCCATTTGATTTAATTTAATACTGCAGTTAGACTTCCATTAATTTCTTTTTTCCTTTGGCAACTGTGTCAGTACATGTATAAAATGTGTCAGTACATGTATAAAATGTTACCTCCTTTTTTCCTTTGGCAACTGTGCAGGAAGCAATCCAATTTATAATCTTCTTCCAGATATTCTGAGTAGACTGTGCAATCAACACCTCAAGGAAGAAACGTTTCGCAACATCATGCAATTCTTAATTGGTTCTATTAAAAAGGTCTAACATGCCGCTTCTTTTTCTGCCATCAGTGCACTTTGGTTTTTATTTCTTGATAAGTATATTAATTTCTAACTATTATTTCAGGACAAACAAATGGAAGCTCTTGTCGATAAGCTTTGCAATAGGTTTGCTGGTGTAAATGGTATTACATTCTTACTTCTCCAATCAGATTATACTGAATATTTATGTTGTTCGTGTGTGATTCCATTAATTGCTAATCAACTGTTGACCACTCGACATCTGTTTAAGAAACCATGAGATACATAAACTTTGATGAATGGAAATTAAGAATTACGAATAAAATGAGAGCACCAACCAAAGATTTAATGCTGTGAATCAGCAGGTTGTGTTACGTGTTGTCTTGTAAGTTTCTCCACAGAAGTTAGCAGTATGGAAATTTAGCAAGGCAGCTGACTTCTTTGACTCTCATTTCAGTCTTCTGTTCTCCCTGAAACAGCCGTGATTTACTACATGCATTATTTTGGATCTTTTCATGAATTGTATAACTTTGTGCTCACCACTTTCTCAGATGTATGATTCTTTCTTTGCTTGTATTTTCAGATGTTAGGCAGTGGGAGTATATCTCTTACTGCCTCTCTCAGCTAACCTTCACTGAGAAAGGTTTGAAGAAACTCATCGATAATTTCAAGATTTTTGAGCATGCATTATGTGAAGATTCTGTGCTGAACCACTTCAGAAGCGTGATAGCAAAGGTTGGTTGCATAGCCTCAATGGCTGCATACGCTTAACGTTTTGTTGAAACCAGAAGTCTGAGTTTGTGAATTCTATGCTTTCATTGATCTATGTCAATTTGTCCAAACAGTGTAAGAAGTTTGCGAAGCCAGATCTCAAAGCTTGCATTGAGGAATTTGAGGAGAAAGTTAGCAAAGTTCATGAGGAAAAGAAAGAACAAGAAGCCACGGCAAGAAATGCGGAGGCACATAAGCAGAAAATTGATTCTCTTGATAAAATCCTACTCGCTAAGGAAGCTGGACAGAATGACAGAAACTCTGCTGAGGGTGAGTTAACTTTTTTCTTTCTTTCTGAATATCTTTATGTTCTTTGCCATTTAAGTTACTATCCATGCGAGTACTTCATGTATGCTTACTTCATTACAACCCAAAGTGGTGTTTATGATGTATGCGCTAGAGTAGATAATGTTCAATAGAGAGCTCACTTATTTATGCGTGTTCCGTGAACAGAGGAAACCAGTGAGGTTATCGATCCTTCAGTGGATGGCAATGTTGAAGACAAGGAGACAGAGGAAACTAGTGAGGTTACCGATCCGTCAGTGGATAGCAATGTTGAAAATAAGGGGGCAGAGGAAGGTACTGGGGACATTGACCCTTCAGTGGATAGCAATGCTGAAAATAAGGAGACAGAGGAAGCTACTGAGGTTACTGATCCTTCATTGGGAAGCAATGCTGAAAATGAGACAGAGGAAGGCACTGAGGTTACTGGTCCTTCAGTGGATAGCAGTGCTGAAAATGAGGAGACAGATGAAGCTACTGAGGATATTGATCCTTCAGCGGATAGGGCTGCTGAAAATAAGGAGAACAGGACAAAAGGCAGCGGCAACATTTGTTCCGGAAAAAGTCAGACATCATCCACTGTTACGGAGTCAGAAGATGATAGCACAGAGGTTCAATCATCCAAAACTGTCCGCAGTCGCAAAGGTAAGCCATAATTCCAGCGCAGATTACTGAAGAACGCGTCATAGATCCAGTTGCTCAAGGGACTTGTTCCGTCTATCTGTACAGGTTCGACGCGATCGACTGTAAAGAAGATCAGAGAACCTATCTTGGAAGACTCTGCAGACGTTGCTCCTCCAGTCAGGCGTTCCACCCGCTCAAGTAGAAGGTGCGCTTCACTAGCCGTCCTGCTCACTAATCTTTTTTATTTTGCGTCACACACCGTGTTTAAAAGCTCTAAAAGCTCTTGCTTATCCATGATTTTCTAATTTGGGATACCCTCGCTGACAAATTGGCAGACAATGAAGCTGAAGGAATATGGAGCAAGTGGCGACTCCCTGTCGCTGTATGACGATCTCGGCTTGAGATCATGGGGTTCTGAAACCATCAATGCTCCGCCGTCCTGACGCCTGTGTGTACCGTAGTGTTTATTGGCCTGCTCTGTGCTGGTATATCTGTGCCGGCTCCAGACTGCTGTGTTAACTACCGCTTGTATTCCTTCCAACAAGGACCATTTGTATCTCTGTAGTAACACTTTGGCTCTAGTCACCTGTAACCCCTTAAGTTGATATTTATTTCGTTCGATCCCGCTGATTGTACAATTCTATACTCTACACACGCATACCATTTCTGTGTTTCTCTATGCACACAGGTTCACCAGTCAAATCATCATAGTAATAATCGAAGAAAATGACCGCGCAACTTTTCCAACCGACGAGCAAGCGATATCTATCCCGTTCACCGCGAGCCAGGAGGTCTGGACCAGGAACTATTTTCCCTGACAGTCACTACACGTTATCGTGTCATATGGGACCAACAGGATAGAGGGGCGAGCAAGCAACGGAGAAAGTTAATAGTAACAGCCACTGGTGCTAGATAGGCCCCAATAATGCAGGAGGAAAGCAGCAGCGAGTCGCCACCTCGACCCTCGTCCCCGTGAGGAGGACGAGCAGCAGCAGCGACGGTTCCTGCGCGCCACACCACGGGAGTGCAAAGCCGACATCGTTCTCGCATCTCGCTTATCCGCTGCCGGTGAGTGCCGTCCTGCCGGGGCCGCTCCCAGCCACGTTTTCTCCTCGCAGCGTACTTTGATCGCGAGATGGAGATGAAAAATTCAGCCGGCGACGCCGATGTCTCGGGCAGCTGGCCGCGCGCTCCTCCTCGCGATCCCCGGGCATGCTCCAGCCACCGGATTTGCGTGGCGGGTGGTTCCTGTGACCTCGCGCGTGTCGCGACCGGCGACTCGGTGTTGTTGACGGCTCTAGTGGTGTGCAATCACGCAAGCATGCCATTTTTTTTCCAAGTCATAAACTGTCAAAATAATATACAAAGAACATAAGAAGTAAAAGAAATATTCAGATCCGTAGACAACCCTGGCAACAATTACAAGCACTGAAGTGAGTTGAATGTGCGTCGCCGTTATCGCCCCCCTCTCAATGAAGCCGGGCAAACATGCCATTTGCTTCAGCACCACCACCGTTTCTTGACCTTCTTGCGGCCAAAACGTGAAACCGTGCAAGCTTACGTAGAAGAAATACGAGCGACGTGCCTTGGCCGGGCGGCGGGCGTTCAGCCTTCCCCTCGCGGTCTGCACGGCCGTCTGGCGAGCCGTGCAGTTCACCATGTACCTTGCCGTGCTGCATGGGGCCAGCTGGCTTGGCTTCGCCTGGCAAGTTAAGGTCCTAGCTAAGCTAGGCCACGAACCGTGTGTTGGCAAGCTAAGGTCCTAGCTAAGCTAGGCCACGAACCGTGTGTTGGCAAGCTAAGGTCCTAGCTAAGCTAGGCCACGAACCGCGTGTTTTTCCCGTGTACGCGTGGGGTACCGTGTTGTCAACGCACACACGAGGCCCACGCACGCACCGGCGGCCGTGCTGCGCAAGCGCGACGGTTGATCGTCGGATCGGATCGCCGCTCCGGCGCCGTGTCCACATGATGTTTTCTCTGGCTCAGCTGCCGTCTCCGCGATGAGTGGAGCGCGCGAGCCCGCGGCGTACGTTGCGACCACACGATGCCGGCCGTGGTCTCCAAATCAGATGTTCACGTCCGAGTCCTGCCACCCGCACACGCCTCTGGAGCCTGGACCTCCAAAGTAATTTGTGTGGTGCGTGAATTCAGCAGTCGCTGCCTCCGAAGTAATCGGAGATTCCACTAAAAGAAAAAGTAATCCGACGACGGCTCGCCACCGCGTGGCCTTCGTTTCAATCTACGTCCGGCGGACGGCGTCGCCGTGCGCCGCAGGTCGATCACGGTGGTTCGCGTCCGTGCGGTATGGCTCCCCTATCCCAAGGATCGTAGCCCGTTCCGCTGCGCGCGCGGATAAGACTAGTCACGATAAGGAGTAATTTAAAGTAGTAACATGCATCACTTCATTTATTAGGTTGTAAACTCATTTTTTTATCTGTGTAATGTAACTTGCTAGGTTATCACATGCTTTTTTTTATTAATTACATATTACATCATCTATTTTGTCTGGATAAGTGCGATGTTATCGTCTGATTACTCCTACTATGGATAGTCTAAGTTCGCGCACGCAAAGCCGCCCGGACGGCCAATGCATGGCGTCGACGTGTCGAGGCGTCGAGCCCCGGCAGACGCGGGCTAATCTAATCATTGCCTTGGGACTAGTGCCCATCGACGGGGTGGATAGGGACGTCCTCTGTCTTGTTCGATGATAGCATCTCTACTCCTAATGTCTCAGTTGGTAGGTCGCGTTCCGGGTTTAATTTTCGTCCCACCTTACCCGTTCTTTTTTGGTACTTTTTTGGTACTTGCTCCCACCTCCCGCTCAGCCGAGACGGTTTATTTTCGTACTCCCTCCCACCTTCCAGGTAGTCCCCTCCACGCAAAAAAAATCGAACCAACCAATCTCTACTCCTAATAAAGCAGTTGGTAACCTCGTACGGTTTATTTTCGTCCCACCTACCATGGTTTTATTTGGTACCTGCTCCCACCTCCCAATTTTGTCGGTTTTTTTCGTCTGTTTTTTATTCACCCCCTCCCACTGGCCGGACAAACCCAACGTTTATTTGGTAACACAATGAACTCACATATGGTGATTGATTTCTTCTTTGGTAACCCAACTAACGGATGGTAATCAATCTTCAAATATCAAAACCAAACATACAAGGCAACAATTAATTCATTTTTTTCTGACCGGTTATTTTTCGTCTCCCCTCCCACATACCTTTTCGCTTCACCGCTCACATAAATTCATCGGATTAGTTACCATATAAAAGAATTAATCACAATCAATCAAGCATTGATGGGATATTTCCTTACATTGATGTGATTTTCATTTCTTATCATGAATCATACACGTCAAAAAAGGTACAGCGTGCGAGTACCGTGGGCACATGCCCTACAAATCCGAAAATGCCTATAAAAATCAAATCTAAATCAATCAAGGATTGCTGGTATATTTTACTTGTTTTGATGGGATTTTTGTACACGGTACCATTAACTCGATCCTCCCACCGCTGCCCTCCTCACGAGCCTGGATGGCCGATCCTCTCGACGTCTACCCTCATGTGTCCTCGCGCCGCCATCATCTTCTTCTCTCCGATCTCCTTGACTAGGAGGACTCCTCTGTGCCCCAGGCCCTGGCCGACACCGGCGACTCCTCGGTACTCCACCCGCGCCATCACATCCGACGCAGGCGAAACTCTAGCTGATGCCACGGGATCCACATCCTACGCTTGTCGGCCATCTTCCACTCCGGCTGCTGCGTGGTGCCGCCACTGCGGGAGGCAACCTAGCAGGGGCAGACGTAGCCGTCCTCGTGCAGCCCGACCCATGCGTCTAGCTCGGCGGCGAAGGAGCCTCGGCCTCTGAAAGGCAGCATCCACTCCCCATGGCGCCTCCACTTGCAGCTCCTGGTGTCGACGGAGTACGTGCCGCAGACCGCCCTGCTCCACGAGGACACGAATATGGTGCGCCCGTCCGGGTGCAGCGCGTAGGAGAAGATCATCTCGTCCTTGGTGAAGGGCGTCGGCATGCTTTTCCAGGACCAGTAGGTGGGCAGCAGGTCGTCGTCTTCCGTCGTCGGTGGCTTCGCCATCGCCTGGAAGGACACATACCGCTCCATGAAGTGGAAGGCGAACACGTACAGCGCGTCGCCGGCGCCGGAGGTCAGGAAGGTGTTGGAGCCACAAAGCAGTGCGTCTCGAACGGGAGGGCCGACGGGCAGTCCGGTGGTGTCAGTGTCGTAGAAGAGGGTTCCGGCGTGTATGTTGCTCGTGGCGATGATGTTGCTGCCCAGGGCTGCGAACTACATGGCATGGCCACGCTCACGTGACACTAGCCGGAGGACAGGGGGGCGCTGAGGTCGGGACTGTTGGCATCGATCTTGCGGATGGTGAAGCCCTTGTGTCAGTCGTCTAGAACCAGATAGAGGCTCTTCTCCTTGTTGCCGCTGCGGTCGCGGTAGTAGTTGGGCTCATCCTCCTCGCCCTGCCTTCTTTGCTTAGACATCCTGCCCCCGACTGACTGAATTCTGAAGTATATACCAGAAAAACACGTACGCAGATGAAAACACTCGAATAGATTGGACGTAGCTGGCTAACCACGGTTGATGTAGTATCGATCTACTAGAAGCAACACGGATACGCGCAAGAAATTGATACACACGGGCATGCCTCGTGCCCGCTGATCTTTCTATTGGTCTCTGGGTGTACTGTTTATAGGGGTGCAGGGTAATACGTATATATAGCTATAGCTAGGACTTGCAACATAACCGATTCGGGACGGAACTACTGATCCTACTTGGTGATGGATTCCTGCACAAGCCGGACATGAGACGTGCTTTTTTTCTTGAGGGAAACGCCGCCACCGCCGCCGCCAGCGCGGAACCCTAGGGGCAGGGCGCTAGGATCCCCAAAGCAGGGCGGGCAGCGAGGAGCGGCGCAAGGAGGCCGTGTCGGTCGTTCCCGCCACCAGCGCTAAACCCCAGGTATTTACGTTCCGTGTCCTCCCCGCACTCTACGCTGATACATCAGCGAGGAGCTGACGGTGGAAATGCTGCTCCTCCCCGAACTCTATGATGCTTGATTCGATCTCGTGGAATGGAGCCATGACGGTGGGCAAGGCTACTGAGTTTGCTCCTAACGCCGGCTTGGGCGATGGGTGGGACGAATGCGAGCAGCGGCCAACGGCGGACATGGACTCAAGCCAGCACAGGTCCACGGCGGTAGAGGAGAGACACCACCCACCACCCATCGATGCAGTGAGAAGTGTGGTGTTCTACAGTATGGTAATTGGTAAAAGTTTTTGGTCCTATAATATCAGAGGGAGAGAGAGAGAGAGCATATTACATAAAAATAACGCTGAGAATTTAGATGCATTGTTTGTCACGGAGCTGTGACTGGCCAATTTACATGAAATTAATTCCCTTAGTTGTGGTGGCAAATATAATACACCTAATCCATATTGTTATGCACTAGTGTGTGTGGGAGATAGATGGATTATGGTCTCACACCCAATAAAATGGATATGTGCGTGTGTTAGAGAGAGAGAGGGGAGAGGGGGAGAGACAGTGAAGAAGAGGGACGAAAAGAGTGTGTGTGTGAGAATTTGATGGTAAAAAAGGTCATCAATGTCACTTGATATGTATGAGAATATTAAATGTAATATTAACATGATCAATATTAAACTCTTAAAATTACGAAAATGTTACCCGTTGCAACGCACGGGCGTTCTTCTAGTACTCTATAAATTTGGGATGGGATTAAACAAGTTTAGTTTTGCGTTTTCGAAAGGGAAGACCGGCGAAATCGTGGAGTAAGCAGCCGTGTTGTTTACGCAGTGCCTTCTTACTAGAGCGTGCGTCATGTATGTAAAAGCATCTTCAATAGTTTGTCTATATGGATGTCTATACTTGTTTTCCATAACGTGACTCAAAAACAGACGTTCAATAGCTTGTTTATATGGTCGTCTAAATATACACATCCTTTATATCGACCTCGACAATGTCCACGCCTGGACAATGTGAAGGCGTTGTCTAAATTTAGTTGCAGTCATGATTTCTTCCTCTCCCCAGCGACGACCCACCTATCATGATCCCTGTATATAGACATTCTGATGGAAAAAACTAGACGTGTATATGAGAAAATATTTTTAGACCATTGTCTATATAAATATATAGATATTCAAATATATACATGCTATTAATATTCTCTAACATCGACTAGGGCTGGGTGCGAATGAATCAACGCGGTGAAACAATGCATGGCTTAAAGTAACATGGGTACAGTCACTCGGTTACTGGCTCGCCGCAGTTGGTAAGCTGAACCAAACGCCACAAACAAACAAGACGAGGCACTCAAAAGTCGTACGAATCGATAAAAGCAAGCTGCATCTCTACTTCAAATGAAGTAGTTGATAGTCTCACTTTTAGTTTTTTTTTCGTCCCACCACTTTCATCCGGTTTTTTTCGTAGGTTAACCGTCGTAGATTTTTTTCATCGCCTCCCCCACTTCATCGGTTTATTTTTACTTCACCCTCTCACACAACGAAAAAAACTGAACGGATCAAAACTTTCCATACTGATGCAAATTATTTAGTAATGTCTTTATGTAAAAGAATCAATCACAATTAATCTTCATAACGTTTGTTTCTTTTCGAATCACGTCCATAACGTTCCTTCCTTGTTTGGGCAAAAATTGTTTGGTAGCAGGAAGCTTCCTATGAGTGTAGTAATAGGAAGTATTCTTTTTTTTGATGATTCATTTCCATGCATGATGATAGTAAATTAGGCCAACATTCACCACTATTTATCAACGTCATCAATCGTATCCATTCCTACCAGTTTTAAGGGAATCTGCTTGCTATGTCTTTTTTAAGGGGAACCGCTCGCTAAGTCGTCGTCGCATGTTATTTTCACAAGCAATTTCCCTAAAAAAAGGCGTGGGTATTGGTAGTTGAACGCCCGCTAAGTTTTCCGCCTGTCCCATCCTCGCGCTGTGCCGCCGCCACCCGCCGAATTTCCAGCCGCCCGAGCCCGTTAACTTCGCCAGCCATCGGGTCGACTGCCCCCGTCCCAAATCCCCATCCCCGAGCACTAGCTATCGCCGCGTTGCCGCCCCAAGCTCCACGCCACCGGGAACGAATCAAGCGCCGTCCTGACACCGCCGTCGCCGGCCCAGCACCTCCAGCCTTGCATGGACAGCTTCAATGTGCAGTCTCCCTTGCTGTCTCACCTTCTGCCAGCGCATGTAGCGGCGGGGTTGGACGCGTGCGTGCTTGCTAGCTTGCTCTCCGTGCGTACGTACTTGCTCTGCGTGCGTCACACCGGCCAATGCGCATGATGCGTGTGTGCCTGCTTTTCTGTATGTGTATGCCAGCGTGATGCGTGTGTGCGTTGCTGTGTGTGTATGATATAGATGGCCCGAGTGTGTGCATGCTGTGCTCTGCTCTCTGCTGATCTATGTGTTGGTGCTCCTGCTATATGTTCATGCCAGACAAATGAAATTTCTGTTAATCTTCTGACATGTTGAGTTGGTTCTCTCTATCTTCTGAGGAGGTGAATGCAAAGCAATCTATTAAGTCAGGCACTATTGCTGAGCTAAATTGACAAAAAAATATTGCTAGCCATAGTTGTAGTTTAAGTAGTAGCGAGTTGTCTGATATGTATAAAGAACCCGTTGCAACTGAGCCCGTTGCTAAATTGACAAAAAAGGTCGCTAGTGTCACTTGATATGTATGAGAATATTAAATGTATTATTAACATGATTAATATTGAACTCTTAAAGTTAATGTGGCCTCGTTGCAACGCACGGGCGTTCTTCTAGTTTGAGTAAGGACGCACCATGTGGAGTCCATCCGTAGATACCATCCATTATTTTCCAACGACCTAGGCTAGCTAGCTCCTGCGGCGAGTCGCCGATTCTTATGTGTTTCTTAAAAATATATTCCGCGGGAGATACTTCGGCGGTTTAATATAGTACTACCTCTATCTTGATTTACTAGTCCCCTCGTATTTAGGGTCAAACTTCGATCATGATTTTAACTAATAAAATGTAAATTATACATAATAAGAATAGTATCATCGAAAACTATGTTCGAATACGAATCCAAATGATATAATTTTTCATGACATGCAATAACATTTTATATTTTGTTAGTTAAATATATGATCAAAATTTGACATAAAGTACAAAGGGGCCAACAAATCAGGACGGAGGTAGTATAAGCGAGGAGACCATGGTGGAAGCTGCATCGGTGAGCGCCACCCGTACTTAACCACCCGGAATTGATTCCAGGTGGTCGTGTCGGGCTCGAGATGTCTGATGAGAAGGGTGAAAAGATCTCAAGTGAAATACTCTGGTGCAAATTTCACGTGCCATATTTGCTGGTGCATCATATGCTTGTAGCACCAGCAAAATTGACATCGATTTTCCTTTGGCATGCGTGTGCACGACACCGCTTGGATGTAAACATAGCCAAAATGACGACGGATTCTGAAATAATCTTGGGGCATGTTAATTGAAAATACCTAGGTGAACATGGTTTCACATGCATCCACATGAATACTAAAAAATAATACTAGAACATTTTTAAAAGTCCATTCAGGATTTAAAAAAAAATCAAAGTAGAAACCACCGGCTCTATGTTCTGCCCAGGGGTGAACCATTAGCTCTGCGGTGTGGTGGCAAACTGTTTTAAACTTTACCGAAATGAGAACGGGTTGCCTCCACGTCCAGAACCTGTCAACGTGAACTTTTTACTGGGTGGTACGCATGCATGCCAAAGCGCTATGTAAAACAATGGCTTACAGTAACATCGGTACAGTCACTCGGTTAGAGCATCACATTTACCGTCCATTATTTCCCAAGGACTTCCGCTAGCTTCTGCGCCGAGTCGCCGACTCTTCTGTTTCTTGACTTTTCGTCGGAGATTCTTCGGTTGTTCAATAAGAGGGGGAGCAATGGTGAAAGAAGCATCGGTGAGCGCCACATGCACTCCCTTTTATATTTCTTTACAGGGAATACGTAATTAATCACCTGGAATTGATCCCACGTAGCCATGTCAGAGCTGATATCTCTCTGCCAGGGGCGGAGCCAGGATTCGGGCACGAGGGGGGCGAGAAAAATAATAATGGCTTAAGGGACACAATATAACTATTTAGCCTCAAAAGCAGCATTATGGATGCACAGCAATATATATTTGATAACCCATTTGATAATACTAACAAGATACAATTTTGTTGGTTTAATATTAGCTTTAGCATGTATGTACGGATTTATATTTTTGGTAGCATGATATTTGAGCTGAAAGTACGCCTTCTTATAAAAATAAATCTACTTTAGCTGTATCCCTCCTCTTCGTATATACTCCAATCATTGAAACCTTAAACAAAGAGTGAAATTAGCTTTCGAAATTGCAAAAAAAAATAGCTTTTGAAATTGTAATGTTCCACATATAATTTGCAGATCAAACCACTAATTCACCAAGAATTTAAATTTGTCATGTGTGTTAGATCTGGCAAATCCACCGGCAGTTCGTTGTTGTACTACTACTTTGGTGACATACCTTGAAATTGATGTAGTATGATGCGATGCCAACATCAGTTGATGAAGCAGCCGAAGATTCAATCACCGGAGTAGAAGCTTGGAATGCCCTGTGCTCCTGCGGTGCCGAAAGAAGCAGCGAAGGCCGAGAGGCGATGGCGCATGGGCGCACGAAGCCACCAACAAAACCAAGAGGGAAACTGACTACTAGATCGACGGCTGTAACTGTGCCTATTTTCACGATGCGGCTAGTACAATTAGCGATTATCTGTGTTGGGCCTTTGGGCTGCAATATTGGTCCATTAGCTTCAAACGGGACTACGGGAGTACAATAATGAGGAGTACGTCGCTACTATATACCGTAGTACAAATACTTGACGAACATTCACAGGGGGGGGGGGGGGGGGCGAGATGATGGGGGGTGTCTGACCCCTGCTCGCACCCCACTGTCTCCGCCCCTGCTCTTTGCCATGAAGGATGAGTTGTTGTGCTATGCGTGGTCGACCGTGTCCATGTGTTTCGTAGGGGGAGGCTTCTAGCAGTAAGTGCATGAATCGTTTCACGTGCAAAAGCACATTGCGCCCTACGACATGTACATCATCTATGATAGGAATGTGAAGTCGTTATTGTAACATGGTACGTCATCCAGATCTCCGTCACCAAGTTTTGTGGCGCGGTTGATATGCTGAAGGCAAGGTGGCCATTGCACCCGGCAGAGGAGGAGATCGTAAGAGTTTTTCTTCTTCTTGCTCAACTTGTTGATTGATTCATTTCATATTGCTCTCCACACTGTGTATTCCTCACGCGCTGTCGTGATGTATCACAAGATAGATGGACGACCATTTATGCACATAGACTGTTGGATGAAGCTGTAGGGACAGCATATGTGGGACGACATGATTCGTCCATAAAAAACTTGTTGAACATCCGGTTAATCTCGTTGAATTTAAACTATTGTTGTACTACACTTATTTGCATGCTATGTATGAATGATTTCTGCTATTTTACACCATGTGATCGTAAAGCAAGCAAGGGGCGAAAGTTAACAGTAACAGCCACTGGTGGTGGTGGTAGACCATCGTCCCTCCCCATGAGGACGGGAGTGCGAGCAGCAGCAGCGACGGTTCCCGCGCGCCACACCACGGGAGTGCAAAGCCAACGTCGTTCTCGCAGTCTCGCTTATCCGCTACTTGCGAATCTGCGGCCGCTCCCAGCCACGTTTGCTCCTCGCAGCGTACTTTGATCGCGAGATGGAGATGAAAATTCAGCCGGCGAGCGACGCCGACGGCAGCTGGCCGCGCGCTCCTCCTCGCGTTCCCCGGGCCTGCTCCGGCCACCGGATTTGCGTGGCGGGTGGGTTCCTGTGACCTCGTCCATGTCGGGCTCGTTGTTGACGGCTCGGTTCACGCAGGCTCAGTCTCCGGAACGCGAGCGACAATGTGACATGTACATGTCAGCATGCCGTTTGCTCTGCAGTTTCTTTATCCTTCTTGCAGCCAGCCGTGCGATTACCTATACTTCAATCAGCCGTGTACGTATGCGTGCGCTGCGGCAAGAATTTTGGCGTGCCAATCCGCGGTTCTGGCTTGGCTCTTCCGTCTACGCGTGGGGTACCGTGTTGTGTTGTCAACGCACACACGAGGCCCACGCACGCACTGACTGCACTGCCGTCTTGCGCAAGCGCGACGGTTGATCATTGGATCGGATCGCCCTTCATTAGCCGCGCCGCGGCATGCCGGCTGTGGTCTCCAAATCAGATGTTCGCGTCCCGGTAGGCACACTTGCGCACGCCTCCGGACCCCGCACTAGTGACGGCTCCAGGAATTTGCAACCGGGTATTCATGTATATTCATTTTGCCAATATTATTGTTATTTTTTGAAAATTGTCACTGTTTTGTCAAAATCAATATTATTTTGTAAAAATTATGGGTATTCACATGAAGACCTAAGAATACGCCTCGCGCCGTCCCCCTGCCCAACGACGAGTGGCCACTCACGCATGCACCAATCCAGCCGCCGCCACGGCGCCGCTCCTCGCTTGCTCTACATCCGGCGGACGGCGTCGCCGTGCGCCCCGGGTGGATCGTGGTGGTTTTGCGTCCGTGCGGTCCATAACCCGGATAAGTTCGCTTACGTAAGGCGCCTACAACGGCCAATGCATGCATGGAGCCAACGTGCCGTGTCGAGTCCGGGCAGACGCGCGCGGGCCGATCTGATGATCACCGTCTCGGGAATGGTGCCCGTTGACGGAGCGGGGATAGGGACGTCCGCTGTCTTCTTCAAAGATATGATACTCTGGGATGGGATTAAACAAGTTTAATTTCGAAAGGGAAAGGCCGACAAGATCGCCGGCTAAATAAGCAGCTGTGTTGTTTACTACGTGGTGCGCTCTTACTGGCGCGTTCGTCATGCGTGTGTAACGCCAAAAGCACGGCGACGAGGGTTCGGTGCGAACCGCGAATGAATGAATCGACGCTCCAGCCAACGAGAGACCAAATTAAGGAAAGTGCTACTCCCAGTGCGTACAGGTTACTAAGATGCACGGTAAATAGCAGTAAACAAAAGTTGATACAATACATGGAATGTTCTTTCCCGGCACAATAAGATGCACGGTAAAATGGAATGTTCTTTCCCGTCAAGACACGAAGGAGAAACCACCGGCTCTATGTTCTGGCCAGGGGAAAACCATTGGCTCTCTTGTGTGGTGGCGGCGACCTGTTTTAAACTTTACCGAAATGAAAACTGGTCGCGTCCACGTCCAGAGCCTGTCAACGTGAACTTTTTATCGGGAGGTTCGCATGCAGGCCAAAGCGCTAGGTGAAACAATGGCTTAAAATAACATGGGTACAGTCACTTGGTTAGTGTCTCACTGGTTCGCACGTCAGTTCAAAAGCAGAAAACAACCACAAACAAGCACTGAGAGCAACTCCAAAGGACCGACCCGCGAACAAAAGTGGGGGCCCAACGCGCCGACCCAAACCCAAATAACGTCGCGTCGGCGCCGACGCACTTGTGCCCCAAATGCGTCGGCGCGGAGACCGATCGGATGCTTCGCGCGCCTTCTCGCTGTCCGCCGCGTCCCCACATGGCGGCCGTCCAACTATCCGTTGCCCACGCGGTCAGCTTAATTTATAACGACGGGCCCACGCGTTAGCAACGGCGTCCGTCCTTTTTTAAGCCGACCGTGTGGCGGAGCCATCCTCATCTAAACTCGTCGTCCCCATCTGCCCACCCTTGCTCCCTCGTCGCCGGCAAACCCTAGCCACCGCAACCACAGCGCCGATGGGCCTCTTCTCCGGCGCCAGCGGCAGCAAGGCCAAGGGCAAGTCCCCCGCCACCCCTTTCCCCTCCGAGTTTCTCCCACCCCCGCCGGTGCCTCGCCGACAGAGGCAGCGCGTCAGCGTGCCAGTGTACCAGGCGGAGTGGCACCGGCAGAACCGCCGGCCGCTGCCGTATCCCGACGTGACGCTGCCGCATGACTGGCATCTGGATCCAGATAGGATCCCAGTGCCGGCGGCGTCGCAGTCGGCTCGTGCTCACGCGGAGGAGGTGCGACGCCAGCGGGCGCTGCTGACGGCGGAGCAGCGCCGCGACTCCACCTACGCAACCGACTTGCCCAACTGGGCGAGGTGGTTCGCCTTCGAGCACGAGGACGCGAGGCGCCAGGGCGTGCGCGAGGTCGACCGGAGGCCAACGCCGCTGGTCGTCCGCGAGGAGGACCAGGCGGCGGAGGACGCCTACCAGGCGGCCCTTGCTGCCGTCTACCGTGAGAGCGAAGAGGACGAACGGCGCAGAGCGGAAGCGGCGGATGTTGGAAATATGCCCTAGAGGCAATAATAAAATGGTTATTATTATATTTCTTTGTTTATGATAATTGTCTATTGTTCATGCTATAATTATGTTATCCGGAAATCATAATACATGTGTGAATACATAGACCATAACACGTCCCTAGTGAGCCTCTAGTTGACTAGCCCGTTGATCAAAAGATAGTCATGGTTTTCTGACTATGGACATTGGATGTCATTGATAACGGAATCACATCATTAGAAGAATGATGTGATGGACAAGACCCAATCCTAAGCATAGCTCAAAGATCGTGCAGTTCGTCTACTGTAGCTTTTCCAAATGTCAAGTATCATTTCCTTAGACCATGAGATTGTGCAACTCCCGAATACCGTAGGAGTGCCTTGGGTGTGCCAAACGTCACAACGTAACTGGGTGACTATAAAGGTACACTACAAGTATCTCCGAAAGTGTCTGTTGGGTTGGCACGAATTGAGACTGGGATTTGTCACTCCGTATGACGGAGAGGTATCTCTGGGCCCACTCGGTAATGCATCATCATAATGAGCTCAATGTGACCAAGTGGTTGATCACGGAATCATGCATTACGGTACGAGTAAAGTGACTTGCCAGTAACGAGATTGAACGAGGTATTGGGATACCGACGATCGAGTCTCGGGCAAGTAACGTACCGATTGACAAAGGGAATTGTATACGGATTGATTGAATCCTCGACATCGTGGTTCATCCGATGAGATCATCGTGGAGCATGTGGGAGCCAACATGGGTATCCAGATCCCGCTGTTGGTTATTGACCGGAGAGGCATCTCGGTCATGTCTGCATGTCTCCCGAACCCGTAGGGTCTACACACTTAAGGTTCGATGACGCTAGGGTTGTAGAGATATTAGTATGCAGTAACCCAAAAGTTGTTCGGAGTCCCGGATGAGATCCCGGACGTCACGAGGAGTTCCGGAATGGTCCGGAGGTAAAGATTTATATATAGGAAGTCCAATTTCGGCCATAGGGAAGGTTTCGGGGTTCGCCGGTATTGTACCGGGACCACCGAAAGGGTCCCGGGGGTCCACCGGGTGGGGCCACCTATCCCGAAGGGCCCCATGGGCTGAAGTGGGAGGGGAATCAGCCCCTGGTGGGCTGGTGCGCCCCCCCTTGGGCCTCCCCTGCGCCTAGGGTTGGGAAACCCTAGGGGTGAGGACGCCCCCCACTTGGCTTGGGGGGAGCCACCCCTTGGCCGCCACCCCCCTTAGGGACTGCATCTTCTAGGGCCGGCGCCCCCCAAGGCCCCTATATAAAGAGGGGGGAGGGAGGGCAGCCGCATGCTTGCTCTTGGCGCCTCCCTCTCCCTCCGTAACACCTCTCCTCCCCGCTTGCGCTTGGTGAAGCCCTGCCGGGATCCTGCTGCATCCACCACCACGCCGTCGTGCTGCTGGATCTTCATCAACCTCTCCTTCCCCCTTGCTGGATGAAGTTGGAGGAGACTGTCGGGTTTTGTAGTAATTTCAAAAAAGTTCCTACGCTCACGCAAGATCATGGTGATGCATAGCAACGAGAGGGGAGAGTACGATCTACGTACCCTTGTAGATCGACAACGGAAGCGTTTAGTTGATGTAGTCGTACGTCTCCACGGCCCGACCGATCAAGCACCGAAACTACGGCACCTCCGTGTTCTAGCACACGTTCAGCTCGATGACGATCCCCGGACTCCGATCCAGCAAAGTGTCGGGGAAGAGTTCCGTCAGTACGACGGCGTGGCGACGATCTTGATGTACTACTGCGGTCAATAACCAATAGCGGAACCTGGATGCTCATATTGGCTCCTACATATTCTATGAAGATCTTTTATCGGTCAGACCGCATAACAACATACGTTGTTCCCTTTGTCATCGGTATGTTACTTGCCCGAGATTCGATCGTCGGTATCCCATACCTAGTTCAATCTCGTTACCGGCAAGTCTCTTTACTCGTTCTGTAATACATCATCCCGCAACTAACTCATTAGTTGCAATGCTTGCAAGGCTTAAGTGATGTGCATTACCGAGAGGGCCCAGAGATACCTCTCCGACAATCGGAGTGACAAATCCTAATCTCGAAATACGCCAACCCAACATGTACCTTTGGAGACACCTGTAGAGCTCCTTTATAATCACTCAGTTACATTGTGACGTTTGGTAGCACACAAAGTGTTCCTTTGACAAACGGGAGTTGCATAATCTCATAGTCATAGGAACATGTATAAGTCATGAAGAAAGCAATAGCGACATACTAAACGATCGGGTGCTAAGCTAATGGAATGGGTCATGTCAATCAGATCATTCAACTAATGATGTGATCCTGTTAATCAAATGACAACTCTTTGTCCATGGTTAGGAAACATAACCATCTTTGATTAACAAGCTAGTCTAGTAGAGGCATACTAGCGACACTCTGTTTGTCTATGTATTCACACATGTATTATGTTTCCGGTTAATACAATTCTAACATGAATAATAAACTTTTATCATGATATAAGGAAATAAATAATAACTTTATTATTGCCTCTAGGGCATATTTCCTTCAGTCTCCCACTTGCACTAGAGTCAATAGTCTAGATTACACAGTAATGATTCTAACACCCATGGAGCCTTGGTGCTGATCATGTTTTGCTCGTGGAAGAGGCTTAGTGAACGGGTCTGCAACATTCAGATCCGTATGTATCTTGCAAATCTCTATGTCTCAAATGTGCACCAAACTCGTAACTCAAATATTCTCCTCCATGATCAAATCGTAGAAACTTTATTTTCTTGTTACGATGATTTTCAACTTCACTCTGAAATTCTTTGAACTTTTCAAATATCTCAGACTTATGTTTCATTAAGTAGATATACCCATATCTGCTTAAGTCATCTGTGAAGGTGAAAAAATAACGATATGCCCCACGAGCCTCAATATTCATCGGACCACATACATCTGTATGTATGATTTCCAACAAATCTGTTGCTCTCTTCATAGTACCGGAGAACGGTGTTTTAGTCATCTTGCCCATGAGGCACGGTTCGCAAGTACCAAGTGATTCATAATTAAGTGGTTCCAAAAGTCCATAAGTATGGAGTTTCTTCATGCGCTTTACACCTATATGACCTAAACGGCAGTGCCACAAATAAATTGCACTATCATTATCAACTCTGCATCTTTTGGTTTCAACATTATGAATATGTGTGTTACTACTATCAAGATTTAATAAGAATAGACCACTCTTCAAGGGTGCATGACCATAAAAGATATTACTCATATAAATAGAACAACCATTATTCTCTGATTTAAATGAATAACCGTCTCGCATCAAACAAGATTCAGATATAATGTTCATGCTTAACGCTGGCACCAAATAACAATTATTTAGGTCTAATATTAATCCCGAAGGTAGATGCAGAGGTAGCGTGCCGACTGCGATCACATCGACTTTGGAACTGTTTCCCACGCGCATCGTCACCTCGTCCTTAGCCAATCTTCGCTTAATCCGTAGTCCCTGTTTCGAGTTGCAAATATTAGCAACAGAACCAGTATCAAATACCCAGGTACTACTGCGAGCATTAGTAAGGTACACATCAATAACATGTATATCACATATACCTTTTTTCACCTTGCCATCCTTCTTATCCGCCAAATACTTGGGGCAGTTCCGCTTCCAGTGACCAGTCTGCTTGAAGTAGAAGCACTCAGTTTCAGGCTTAGGTCCAGACTTGGGTTTCTTCTCTTGAGCAGCAATTTGCTTGTTGTTCTTCTTGAAGTTCCCCTTCTTCTTCCCTTTGCCCTTTTTCTTGAAACTAGTGGTCTTGTTGACCATCAACACTTGATGCTCCTTTTTGATTTCTACCTCCGCAGCTTTCAGCATTGCGAAGAGCTCGGGAATAGTCTTATTCATCCCTTGCATATTATAGTTCATCACGAAGCTCTTGTAGCTTGGTGGCAGTGATTGGAGAATTCTGTCAATGACGCAATCATCTGGAAGATTAACTCCCATTTGAATCAAGTGATTATTATACCCAGACATTTTGAGTATATGCTCACTGACAGAACTGTTCTCCTCCATCTTGCAGCTATAGAACTTATTGGAGACTTCATATCTCTCAATCCGGGCATTTGCTTGAAATATTAACTTCAACTCCTGGAACATCTCATATGCTCCATGACGTTCAAACGTCGTTGAAGTCCCGGTTCTAAGCCGTAAAGCATGGCACACTGAACTATCGAGTAGTCATCAGCTTTGCTCTGCCAGACGTTCACAACATCTGGTGTTGCTCTAGCAGCAGGCCTGGCACCCAGCGGTGCTTCCAGGACGTAATTCTTCTGTGCAGCAATGAGGATAATCCTCAAGTTACGGACCCAGTCCGTGTAATTGCTACCATCATCTTTCAACTTTGCTTTCTCAAGGAACGCATTAAAATTCAACGGAACAACAACACGGGCCATTTATCTACAATCATACATAAACAAGCAAGATACTATTAGGTACTAAGTTCATGATAAATTTAGGTTCAATTAATCATATTACTTAAAGAACTCCCACTTAGATAGATATCCCTCTAATCCTCTAAGTGATTACGTGATCCAAATCAACTAAACCATGTCCGATCATCACGTGAGATGGAGTAGTTTCATTGGTGAACATCACTATGTTGATCATATCTACTATATGATTCACGCTCGACCTTTCGGTCTCCGTGTTCCGAGGCCATATCTGTATATGCTTGGCTCGTCAAGTATAACCTGAGTATTCCGCGTGTGCAACTGTTTTGCACCCGTTGTATTTGAACGTAGAGCCTATCACACCCGATCATCACGTGGTGTCTCAGCACGAAGAACTTTCGCAACGGTGCATACTCAGGGAGAACACTTCTTGATAATTTAGTGAGAGATCATCTTATAATGCTACCGTCAATCAAAGCAAGATAAGATGCATAAAAGATAAACATCACATGCAATCAATATAAGTGATATGATATGGCCATCATCATCTTGTGCTTGTGATCTCCATCTCCGAAGCACCGTCATGATCACCATCGTCACCGGCGCGATACCTTGATCTCCATCGTAGCATCGTTGTCGTCTCGCCAATCTTATGCTTCCACGACTGTCGCTACCGCTTAGTGATAAAGTAAAGCATTACAGCGTGATTGCATTGCATACAATAAAGCGACAACCATATGGCTCCTGCCGGTTGCCGATAACTCGGTTACAAAACATGATCATCTCATACAATAAAATTTAGCATCATGTCTTGACCATATCACATCACAACATGCCCTGCAAAAACAAGTTAGACGTCCTCTACTTTGTTGTTGCATGTTTTACGTGGCTGCTACGGGCTTAAGCAAGAACCAATCTTACCTATGCATCAAAAACCACAACGATAGTTTGTCAAGTTGGTGCTGTTTTAACCTTCGCAAGGACCGGGCGTAGCCACACTCAGTTCAACTAAAGTTGGAGAAACTGTCACCCGCAAGCCACCTATGTGCAAAGCACGTCGGGAGAACCGGTCTCACGTAAGCGTACGCGTAATGTCGGTCCGGGCCGCTTCGTCCAACAATACCGCCGAACCAAAGTATGACATGCTGGTAAGCAGTATGACTTATATCGCCCACAACTCACTTGTGTTCTACTTGTGCATATAACATCAACATATAAAACCTAGGCTCGGATGCCACTGTCGGGTTTCGTAGTAATTTCAAAAAATTTCCTACGCTCACGCAAGATCATGGTAATGCATAGCAACGAGAGGGGAGAGTATGATATACGTACCCTTGTAGATCGACAACAGAAGCGTTTAGTTGATGTAGTCATACGTCTCCACGGCCCGACCGATCAAGCACCAAAACTACGGCACCTCCGAGTTCTAGCACACGTTCAGCTCGATGACGATCCCCGGACTCCGATCCAGCAAAGTGTGGGGGAAGAGTTCCGTCAGTACAACAGCGTGGTGACGATCTTGATGTACTACTGCAGCAGGGCTTCGCCTAAGCACCGCTACAATATTATCGAGGACTATGGTGGAAGGGGGCGCCGCACACGGCTAAGAATATGATCACGTGGATCAACTTGTGTTGTTCTGGGGTGCCCCTGCCTCCGTATATAAAGGCTCAAGGGAGGGGGTGCGTCTGGCCTAGGAGAGGCGCGACAGGAGGAGTCCTACTCCCTCTGGGAGTAGGATTCCCCCCCCCCCCAATCCTAGTTGGAATAGGATTCGCGGAGGGGGGAAAAGAGAGAGGGGGGCCGGCCCCCTCTCCTTGTCCTATTCGGACCAAGGGAGGGGAGGGGCGCGTGGCCCATCTAGGGCTGCCCCTTCTCTTTTCCACTAAGGCCCACTTAGGCCCATATAGCTCCCGGGGGGTTCCGGTAACCTCCTGGTACTCCGGTAAAATCCCGATTTCATCCGGAACACTTCCGATATCCAAACATAGGCTTCCAATATATCAATCTTTATGTCTTGACCATTTCGAGACTCCTCGTCATGTCCGTGATCACATCCGGGACTCCGAACAACCTTCGGTATATCAAAATGTATAAACTCATAATATAACTGTCATCGTAACCTTAAGCGTGCGGACCCTACGGGTTCGAGAACAATGTAGACATGACCGAGACACGTCTCCGGTCAATAACCAATAGCGGAACCTGGATGCTCATATTGGCTCCTACATATTCTACGAAGATCTTTTATCGGTCAGACCGCATAACAACATACGTTGTTCCCTTTGTCATCGGTATGTTACTTGCCCGAGATTCGATCGTCGGTATCCCATACCTAGTTCAATCTCGTTACCGGCAAGTCTCTTTACTCGTTCTGTAATACATCATCCCGCAACTAACTCATTAGTTGCAATGCTTGCAAGGCTTAAGTGATGTGCATTACCGAGAGGGCCCAGAGATACCTCTCCGACAATCGGAGTGACAAATCCTAATCTCGAAATACGCCAACCCAACATGTACCTTTGGAGACACCTGTAGAGCTCCTTTATAATCACCCAGTTACGTTGTGACGTTTGGTAGCACACAAAGTGTTCCTCTGGCAAACGGGAGTTGCATAATCTCATAGTCATAGGAACATGTATAAGTCATGAAGAAAGCAATAGCAACATACTAAACGATCGGGTGCTAAGCTAATGGAATGGGTCATGTCAATCAGATCATTCAACTAATGATGTGATCCTGTTAATCAAATGACAACTCTTTGTCCATGGTTAGGAAACATAACCATCTTTGATTAACAAGCTAGTCTAGTAGAGGCATACTAGTGACACTCTGTTTGTCTATGTATTCACACATGTATTATGTTTCCGGTTAATACAATTCTAGCATGAATAATAAACTTTTATCATGATATAAGGAAATAAATAATAACTTTATTATTGCCTCTAGGGCATATTTCCTTCAGTCTCCCACTTGCACTAGAGTCAATAATCTAGATTACACAGTAATGATTCTAACACCCATGGAGCCTTGGTGCTGATCATGTTTTGCTCGTGGAAGAGGCTTAGTCAACGGGTCTGCAACATTCAGATCCGTATGTATCTTGCAAATCTCTATGTCTCCCACCTGGACTAGATCCCGGATGGAATTGAAGCGTCTCTTGATGTGCTTGGTTCTCTTGTGAAATCTGGATTCCTTCGCCAAGGCAATTGCACCAGTATTGTCACAAAAGATTTTCATTGGACCCGATGCACTAGGTACGACACCTAGATCGGATATGAACTCCTTCATCCAGACTCCTTCATTTGCTGCTTCCGAAGCAGCTATGTATTCCGCTTCACACGTAGATCCCGCCACGACGCTTTGTTTAGAACTGCACCAACTGACAGCTCCACCGTTTAATGTAAACACGTATCCGGTTTGCGATTTAGAATCGTTCGGATCAGTGTCAAAGCTTGCATCAACGTAACCGTTTACGATGAGCTCTTTGTCACCTCCATATACGAGAAACTTATCCTTAGTCCTTTTCAGGTACTTCAGGATGTTCTTGACCGCTGTCCAGTGATCCACTCCTGGATTACTTTGGTACCTCCCTGCTAGACTTATAGCAAGGCACACATCAGGTCTGGTACACAGCATTGCATACATGATAGAGCCTATGGCTGAAGCATAGGGAACTTCTTTCATCTTCTCTCTATCTTCTGCAGTGGTCGGGCATTGAGTCCGACTCAACTTCACACCTTGTAACACAGGCAAGAACCCTTTCTTTGCTTGATCCATTTTAAACTTCTTCAAAATCTTGTCAAGGTATGTGCTTTGTGAAAGTCCAATTAAACGTCTTGATCTATCTCTATAGATCTTTATGCCTAATATGTAAGCAGCTTCACCGAGGTCTTTCATTGAAAAACTCTTATTCAAATATCCCTTTATGCTATCCAGAAATTCTATATCATTTCCAATTAGTAATATGTCATCCACATATAATATCAGAAATGCTACAGAGCTCCCACTCACTTCCTTGTAAATACAGGCTTCTCCAAAAGTCTGTATAAAACCAAATGCTTTAATCACACTATCAAAGCGTTTATTCCAACTCCGAGAGGCTTGCACCAGTCCATAAATGGATCGCTGGAGCTTGCACACTTTGTTAGCTCCCTTTGGATCGACAAAACCTTCCGGTTGCATCATATACAACTCTTCTTCCAGAAATCCATTCAGGAATGCAGTTTTGACATCCATCTGCCAAATTTCATAATCATAAAATGCGGCAATTGCTAACATGATTCGGACAGACTTAAGCATCGCTACGGGTGAGAAGGTCTCATCGTAGTCAATCCCTTGAACTTGCCGAAACCCTTTTGCGACAAGTCGAGCTTTGTAGACAGTAATATTACCGTCGGCGTCAGTCTTCTTCTTGAAGATCCATTTATTCTCAATTGCTTGCCGATCATTGGGCAAGTCAACCAAAGTCCACACTTTGTTCTCATACATGGATCCCATCTCAGATTTCATGGCTTCAAGCCATTTTGCGGAATCTGGGCTCACCATCGCTTCTTCATAGTTCGTAGGTTCATCATGATCTAGTAGCATGACTTCCAGAACAGGATTACCGTACCACTCTGGTGCGGATCTTACTCTGGTTGATCTACGAGGTTCAGTAGTATCTTGTTCTGAAGTTTCATGATCATTATCATTAGCTTCCTCACTAATTGGTGTAGGTGTCACAGAAACAGTTTTCTGTGATGCACTACTTTCCAATAAGGGAGCAGGTACAGTTACCTCGTCAAGTTCTACTTTCCTCCCACTCACTTCTTTCGAGAGAAACTCCTTCTCTAGAAAGTTTCCGAACTTAGCAACAAAAGTCTTGCCTTCGGATCTGTGATAGAAGGTGTATCCAATAGTCTCCTTTGGATATCCTATGAAGACACATTTCTCCGATTTGGGTTCGAGCTTATCAGGTTGAAGCTTTTTCACATAAGCATCGCAGCCCCAAACTTTCAGAAACGACAACTTTGGTTTCTTGCCAAACCATAGTTCATAAGGCGTCGTCTCAACGGATTTTGATGGTGCCCTATTTAACGTGAATGCGGCCGTCTCCAAAGCATAACCCCAAAACGATAGCGGTAAATCAGTAAGAGACATCATAGATCGCACCATATCTAGTAAAGTACGATTACGACGTTCGGACACACCATTACGCTGTGGTGTTCCGGGTGGCGTGAGTTGCGAAACTATTCCGCATTGTTTCAAATGTACACCAAACTCGTAACTCAAATATTCTCCTCCACGATCAGATCGTAGAAACTTTATTTTCTTGTTACGATGATTTTCAACTTCACTCTGAAATTCTTTGAACTTTTCAAATGTCTCAGACTTATGTTTCATTAAGTAGATATACCCATATCTGCTTAAGTCATCTGTGAAGGTGAGAAAATAACGATATCCGCCACGAGCCTCAATATTCATCGGACCACATACATCTGTATGTATGATTTCCAACAAATCTGTTGCTCTCTCCATAGTACCGGAGAACGGTGTTTTAGTCATCTTGCCCATGAGGCACGGTTCGCAAGTACCAAGTGATTCATAATCAAGTGGTTCCAAAAGTCCATCAGTATGGAGTTTCTTCATGCGCTTTACACCGATATGACCTAAACGGCAGTGCCACAAATAAGTTGCACTATCATTATCAACTCTGCATCTTTTGGTTTCAACATTATGAATATGTGTGTTACTACTATCGAGATTTAATAAGAATAGACCACTCTTCAAGGGTGCATGACCATAAAAGATATTACTCATATAAATAGAACAACCATTATTCTCTGATTTAAATGAATAACCGTCTCGCATCAAACAAGATCCAGATATAATGTTCATGCTTAACGCTGGCACCAAATAACAATTATTTAGGTCTAATATTAATCCCGAAGGTAGATGTAGAGGTAGCGTGCCGACTGCGATCACATCGACTTTGGAACCGTTTCCCACGCGCATCGTCACCTCGTCCTTAGCCAATCTTCGCTTAATCCGTAGTCCCTGTTTCGAGTTGCAAATATTAGCAACAGAACCAGTATCAAATACCCAGGTACTACTGCGAGCATTAGTAAGGTACACATCAATAACATGTATATCACATATACCTTTGTTCACCTTGCCATCCTTCTTATCCGCCAAATACTTGGGGCAGTTCCGCTTCCAGTGACCAGTCTGCTTGCAGTAGAAGCACTCAGTTTCAGGCTTAGGTCCAGACTTGGGTTTCTTCTCTTGAGCAGCAACTTGCTTGCTGTTCTTCTTGAAGTTCCCCTTCTTCTTCCCTTTGCCCTTTTTCTTGAAACTAGTGGTCTTGTTGACCATCAACACTTGATGCTCCTTTTTGATTTCTACCTCCGCAGCTTTCAGCATTGCGAAGAGCTCGGGAATAGTCTTATTCATCCCTTGCATATTATAGTTCATCACGAAGCTCTTGTAGCTTGGTGGCAGTGATTGGAGAATTCTGTCAATGACGCAATCATCTGGAAGATTAACTCCCATTTGAATCAAGTGATTATTATACCCAGACATTTTGAGTATATGCTCACTGACAGAACTGTTCTCCTCCATCTTGCAGCTATAGAACTTATTGGAGACTTCATATCTCTCAATCCGGGCATTTGCTTGAAATATTAACTTCAACTCCTGGAACATCTCATATGCTCCATGACGTTCAAAACGTCGTTGAAGTCCCGGTTCTAAGCCGTAAAGCATGGCACACTGAACTATCGAGTAGTCATCAGCTTTGCTCTGCCAGACGTTCACAACATCTGGTGTTGCTCCAGCAGCAGGCCTGGCACCCAGCGGTGCTTCCAGGACGTAATTCTTCTGTGCAGCAATGAGGATAATCCTCAAGTTACGGACCCAGTCCGTGTAATTGCTACCATCATCTTTCAACTTTGCTTTCTCAAGGAACGCATTAAAATTCAACGGAACAACAGCACGGGCCATTTATCTACAATCATACATAAACAAGCAAGATACTATTAGGTACTAAGTTCATGATAAATTTAGGTTCAATTAATCATATTACTTAAAGAACTCCCACTTAGATAGATATCCCTCTAATCCTCTAAGTGATTACGTGATCCAAATCAACTAAACCATGTCCGATCATCACGTGAGATGGAGTAGTTTCATTGGTGAACATCACTATGTTGATCATATCTACTATATGATTCACGCTCGACCTTTCGGTCTCCGTGTTCCGAGGCCATATCTGTATATGCTTGGCTCGTCAAGTATAACCTGAGTATTCCGCGTGTGCAACTGTTTTGCACCCGTTGTATTTGAACGTAGAGCCTATCACACCCGATCATCACGTGGTGTCTCAGCACGAAGAACTTTCGCAACGGTGCATACTCAGGGAGAACACTTCTTGATAATTTAGTGAGAGATCATCTTATAATGCTACCGTCAATCAAAGCAAGATAAGATGCATAAAAGATAAACATCACATGCAATCAATATAAGTGATATGATATGGCCATCATCATCTTGTGCTTGTGATCTCCATCTCCGAAGCACCGTCATGATCACCATCGTCACCGGCGCGACACCTTGATCTCCATCGTAGCATCGTTGTCGTCTCGCCAATCTTATGCTTCCACGACTATCGCTACCGCTTAGTGATAAAGTAAAGCATTACAGCACGATTGCATTGCATACAATAAAGCGACAACCATATGGCTCCTGCCGGTTGCCGATAACTCGGTTACAAAACATGATCATCTCATACAATAAAATTTAGCATCATGTCTTGACCATATCACATCACAACATGCCCTGCAAAAACAAGTTAGACGTCCTCTACTTTGTTGTTGCATGTTTTACGTGGCTGCTACGGGCTTAAGCAAGAACCAATCTTACCTACGCATCAAAAACCACAACGATAGTTTGTCAAGTTGGTGCTGTTTTAACCTTCGCAAGGACCGGGCGTAGCCACACTTGGTTCAACTAAAGTTGGAGAAACTGTCACCCGCAAGCCACCTATGTGCAAAGCACGTCGGGAGAACCGGTCTCGCGTAAGCGTACGCGTAATGTCGGTCCGGGCCGCTTCGTCCAACAATACCGCCGAACCAAAGTATGACATGCTGGTAAGCAGTATGACTTATATCGCCCACAACTCACTTGTGTTCTACTCGTGCATATAACATCAACATATAAAACCTAGGCTCGGATGCCACTGTTGGGTTTCGTAGTAATTTCAAAAAATTCCTACGCTCACGCAAGATCATGGTGATGCATAGCAACGAGAGGGGAGAGTATGATCTACGTACCCTTGTAGATCGACAACGGAAGCGTTTAGTTGATGTAGTCGTACGTCTCCACGGCCCGACCGATCAAGCACCGAAACTACGGCACCTCCGAGTTCTAGCACACGTTCAGCTCGATGACGATCCCCGGACTCCGATCCAGCAAAGTGTCGGGGAAGAGTTCCGTCAGCACGACGGCGTGGTGACGATCTTGATGTACTACTGCAGCAGGGCTTCGCCTAAGCACCGCTACAATATTATCGAGGACTATGGTGGAAGGGGGCACCGCACACGGCTAAGAATATGATCACGTGGATCAACTTGTGTCTCTCTGGGGTGCCCCTGCCTCCGTATATAAAGGCTCAAGGGGGGTGCGGCCGGCCTAGGAGAGGCGCGCCAGGAGGAGTCCTACTCCCTCTGGGAGTAGGATTCCCCCCCCCAATCCTAGTTGGAATAGGATTCGCGGAGGGGGGAAAAGAGAGAGGGGGGCCGGCCCCCTCTCCTTGTCCTATTCGGACCAAGGGAGGGGAGGGGCGCGCGGCCCATCTAGGGCTGCCCCTTCTCTTTTCCACTAAGGCCCACTTAGGCCCATATAGCTCCCGGGGGGTTCCGGTAACCTACCGGTACTCCGGTAAAATCCCGATTTCACTCGGAACACTTCCGATATCCAAACATAGGCTTCCAATATATCAATCTTTATGTCTCGACCATTTCGAGACTCCTCGTCATGTCCGTGATCACATCCGGGACTCCGAACAACCTTCGGTATATCAAAATGTATAAACTCATAATATAACTGTCATCGTAACCTTAAGCGTGCGGACCCTACGGGTTCGAGAACAATGTAGACATGACCGAGACACGTCTCCGGTCAATAACCAATAGCGGAACCTGGATGCTCATATTGGCTCCTACATATTCTACGAAGATCTTTTATCGGTCAGACCGCATAACAACATACGTTGTTCCCTTTGTCATCGGTATGTTACTTGCCCGAGATTCGATCGTCGGTATCCCATACCTAGTTCAATCTCGTTACCGGCAAGTCTCTTTACTCGTTCTGTAATACATCATCCCGCAACTAACTCATTAGTTGCAATGCTTGCAAGGCTTAAGTGATGTGCATTACCGAGAGGGCCCAGAGATACCTCTCCGACAATCGGAGTGACAAATCCTAATCTCGAAATACGCCAACCCAACATGTACCTTTGGAGACACCTGTAGAGCTCCTTTATAATCACCCAGTTACGTTGTGACGTTTGGTAGCACACAAAGTGTTCCTCTGGCAAACGGGAGTTGCATAATCTCATAGTCATAGGAACATGTATAAGTCATGAAGAAAGCAATAGCAACATACTAAACGATCGGGTGCTAAGCTAATGGAATGGGTCATGTCAATCAGATCATTCAACTAATGATGTGATCCTGTTAATCAAATGACAACTCTTTGTCCATGGTTAGGAAACATAACCATCTTTGATTAACAAGCTAGTCTAGTAGAGGCATACTAGCGACACTCTGTTTGTCTATGTATTCACACATGTATTATGTTTCCGGTTAATACAATTCTAGCATGAATAATAAACTTTTATCATGATATAAGGAAATAAATAATAACTTTATTATTGCTTCTAGGGCATATTTCCTTCAGAGACGTCTTCCCAACCGTACATGTGTTGAACGCGGAGGTGCCGTCCGTTCGGCATTAGGTCATCGGTGATTTGGATCACGTCGAGTATGACTCCATCAACCCCGTTCTCTTGAACGCTTCGCGCGCGATCTATAAGGGTATGTAGATGCACTCCTCTCTCCCTCGTTGCGACTCCATAGATTGATCTTGGTGATGCGTAGAAAATTTTAAAATTCTGGGACGTTACCCAACAGCGGAGGCGGCGGAGGCGGAAGAGGAGGCCCGCTACGAGGCGGCAATGGCGCAGGCCCTTGCCCTCTCCGCGGCGGGTGACATCGTGGTGCCGCCGGTGGCCCCGCCGTCCCCCATCAAGCCGGAGCCGCAGCCGCCGCCGGAGCCCGAGCCCTAGCCCATCGCGCACTATTCCTGGAATAGAGGGGTGCGCGAGTGGGTGTCCGCACTACCGGTCTGGCTGGGGGCGACGCTGGCACAAGAGCAGGCCTACCTCGAGATGTGGCGCCAGCGCCGGCTGGCAGAGGAGCGCCGGCGAGGCGAGTACGAGAAGATGCTCGAGCGCGACCTCGAGGAGGAGGCGCACGAGGCCAGGAGGAGGCGCGCCATGCCGCGGCTGCACAGACGGCCGCACAGCCCCCCACTCCGGCACTGCGTGCGCCGGCACAGCCCGACATGGCAGCGCTCTGGAACACGTTGTTCGCCTGGGCCAGGCCGGCGCCGACGCTCATCGACCTCACGGACCCCGAGGACGACGACAACGACACCTAGGACAGCGTGCCACCTCGTAGTTTAGGCTGTTTAATATTTTTTAAATGCAAACGTGGACGCGTGAACTCTCACCGGCCTTCGTGGTCGGCTTTAATGTTTAATTAATGTAGTTTCTCTTTTTTTAAATATGCATGCGTTCATTTTTTTTGGCACCGTCTAAATGGGTCGCAGGCCAGCGTTGAGCGCAGGTGCCGACCCAAATGCGGAAACGAACATCCGTGCTCGTCTGACCGATCTAAACGGACAAAAAACAAATGAAATCGACGTCCGTTTAGATCGGCCCATTGGAGTTGCTCTGAAGCACCATGTGGAATTCATCCACATAGGCACAAATGCCGTGCATTATTTTCCAACGACATACGCTAGCTCCTGCGCCGAGTCGCCGATTCTTATGTGTTTCTTATAAAAATATAATACTCCGTGGGTGATTCTTCGGTAGTTCAATAAGCAAGGACACCGTGGTGGAAGTTGTACCTCGGTGAGCGCTACAACCTTAATGAACCACCCGGAATCGATTGCAAATGATCGTGTCAGACTCGAGATGCCAGTCTGATAAGAAGGGCGGAAAGATCTCAAGTGAGATGATAGATACCCTGCTAACATTCGGCATTGTCAATAGTTGACCAAATCAAAAGTTACCAAAACTTGACAATTTTTGAGAGAGTAACAAGAAAAGTCGATAGCCAACCAATCACTAGCCAACATTTGGCATTTGCCAAATATTGGCATGCCAATTTTTGACATCAAATCAATTATGCTTTAAAATTAATGTCGATTTTCCGCATGCATGTGCACAAATATCTAAGCCGAAATGATGGCGGAATCAGAAATAAATTAAGGGGCAGGTTAACCGTCGAAAATACCAACGTAAACATGCTTTCACAAGCATCCATGTGAAGAACCAATTTGAGAAAAAAAAACACTAGAATGTATACTACCATTGGCTATGTGGTGTGGTGGCGGCTGTTTTAACCCTTACGGTAATGAAAACAGGTCGTGTCTACATCCGGATCCGACAAAGGTGAAATAATAACATTTGCTTAATAAAAGGTTAAAAGCATGGGTACAGTCACTCGGGTCAAAACTCACTGGCTCGCACGTCAGTTGGTAATTGCACGGAAACAAACAAAGGAACGAACGCCGGCACTCGAAGCCAGTGCGATCTGACAAAAGCAAGTTGCATTTGATTATGGACGCTCCATGGAATCAATCCACCGTCCCACCATGATTTTGCAACGACCTACGACTAGCTCCTGCACCGAGTCGCCGGTTCTTCCGTTTCTATTTTCCTCTTCGTGGAAGAGATTCCCCGACCGTTCAATTGCCCGACGACGACGGGCACCCGTGGTGAAAAGAAGCGTCGGTGAGTGTGTCACAGGTAATTAGGCTGGTTGTAATGGTAGTATCATAGATAGTATCATGTATGCCAACTAAACAAATTTGATAAAGTGACATAGAATTAAATGAAGAAAGAAAAGGTTGAGTATCAAAAAGGGAAGGCTCTATTTTGTCGGCAGGGAAAAACCTTTGGCAGGAAAAACCTTTGGCCTTGTGGTTTCAGCCGATAGACTTCAACCATGCAAAAATAACGGGAGCGTATTTACCGTAGCTACGGGCCTACGCCGCAGCTAGTTCAACCTTCAAACCATGCAATGCGTGTACTGCGGCGCAACATTCAGTAGTAGTACTTGGATAAGCTAAGTCCAAGCTGGCTACGGACTGCGTTTTCTCCGTGCACGCGCGCTTGCGTGTTGTCAACGCACACACGAGGCCCACGCACAGCACCGGCTGTCGTCTTGCGCAAGCACGGCGGTTGATCATTGGGTTGGGTTGGATTGGATCGGATCGCTGTCCCGGCGCCGTGTCCACATGATTTCCTTCTCCGGTTCGGCTGCCGTCCCCGCGATTAGCGCAGCGCGCGAGCCCGTGCCGTCGCGGCCACACGATGCCGTTGGGCCCTCGCTTCTCCTCCATGCGGTGCGGGCGCGCCGTCGCCCCGGGTCGTGGCGGTCGCGCCCGTGCGGTGCGATGATGTGCGGCGGCGCTCGCTCCCACCGTGCGCGCGCGTGGATAAGGCTAGTCATAGTGGGAGTAACTTAGCAAATAATATAGTGCATTTAATTTTTTTTTACTTATGAGATTTGTAGTTAATAAAAAATGGTAACATAATATGTTACTGTAACATAACGTTTTTTTAAATAAGATGAGTCTATAAGTTAATTAATGAAGTCTTTTATGACACTACTACTATATTACTTTACACTATGAATATAGTAACTTAGACTAGTGTCATATGTATGACACTAGTATAAGTTACTCTACACTATGACCAGCCTAAGGCGGAGCGCGCAAGCCGACCCGAACAGCCAATGCATGGCGCTGACGTTGTAGACGCGTCTCGATACCCACACGTACAAACGGTAAATAGCAGTAAAAAAGGTGCACATTTTCGGGGGGGGGGGGGGGGGGGGGAATGAAACGCGCGTTAAATAGAATGTTCGTTCCCATGACGACGCTGGCCAGACGCTCGTGTACAAAACACCAAGGAGAAACCACTGGCTCTATGTTTTCGCCAGAGGAAAAACCATTGGCTCCGTGGTGCCGACCGGTTTATAAAATTACCGAAATAAAAACGGGTTATGTCTACATCCAGAGCCTGTCTTCATGCACTTTTGTTCGAAATGTACGCTAAGGTAAAATAATGGCTAAAATAAAATGGGCACAGTCACTCGGCCCCAACCTCACTGGCTCCCACGTCAGTTGGCGATCACGGAGAAACGAACGAACGAACGCGGGCACTCGATGCCAGTGCGAATTGACAAAAGCAAGTTGCATTTGAGTAAACACGCACCATGATTTTTGCAACGACATCCTGCGCCGAGTCGCTGATTCTTCAGTTTTATCTTTTCCTTCTTTTGCGGGAGATACTTCGGCTGTTCAATCACGCCGCGGTAGAAGACGCGTCGGTGAGCGCCGCACGTGTACGTTGTTATTAACAAAATGGAATTTAATAAAAAAACGGAATCGATCCTAGTTGGTCGTGTCAGAGTTCGAATACCAAAGTCTTCTTGTGTGATAAAAAGGGGGGAAATATCGCCAGTGAAACGACGGATGATTTGTTTGCTGAGCCTGAAACGTGTCTCATCCGGGGAAGGACACACATTCTTCGCGCAATTTCGCTGTAAAAAACTTAATGTGCCGGAAGCTTGTCATTTTTACATGTCAACCGTAGAGCATCTCTAGCCGTTAGATCCCCGGAACATCAAAAAAGCGTCGTCTGGGGCCGAGTCGACGTTAATTTCGACATGAGGGCGGGCGTGTTCTCAGCCGCCGTCCTCAGGTCGCCCCAAATCAGCCAAACACGACACAAAATTCGTCCAAACTCGGCGATTTCATTCAAATTTGTACAAAAAACATGATTTAAAACTAAATAAGAACGACGCCGCTGAGCTTTGATCTCCTCGTAGGGACGGCACTGGCGCTGCACCTGCTCGCGGACGTAGTCCGCCTTCGCCCACTGGAGGGCGGTCTCGTTGTTGGCGGCCATGTCCTCGTGCTCCTTCTTCACTCGGAGCAACCTCGGCTCAGTCTTCACCGGACGAGGCAGAAGGAACGAGGCGAGGGGTGGCCGCCCTCGTTGATGGCGAAGCGGCGCCCAAGGGGCGTCTCGTGCGGCTCCGGCTTGACATGGCGGAGATCCGGCGAGCCGGAGGAAAGAGAGCCCGAGCCCGACGACGAGAAGGTCACCGTCTCCATTCGCCGCGGCGTCCAGGAACTACCACAACGGGAGAGAAGGATGAGAGCGCCGGGTACTCTAGGCGCGGCGTGTTGCCGGACTCGATGTGGTCGAGGACGGCTTCGAGGGTACGGCCGGGCACGCCCCACCATTCCCGTCGCCCGCCGGAGTTGAGGCGGCCGCGGGGCAGGATGCCGTTTGTGGAGGCGACCTGGTCGGCGTGGCGACGGTATAAGTACATCGTCCATACCGTGTGGTTGTTGGCGGCATACCTCGGCTCGTTCCGCTTCTCCTCCGACAACGACAAGCGAATGCGCGCGATCTCGGCGTGCCGTTCTGCACCGGTGGGCACCGGGGGCACCGGGACGCCAGCGGCGCTCAGCCTCCACGAGTCCGGCACCCGCATGTCCGGGGGCACCGACTAGTCGACCTCGTAGAGGAGGCGCGCCTCGTCCTCGCGCAGATGGCGTCGGCCGAAGCCATTCGCCGCCGCGGCGTCGGCTGGGTAACGCTCGGCCATTGCTTGTCGGCGGGGAAGAGCGGGGGAGAGGGGCTTCAGTGGCGAGAGGGGGCGTCGATGGCGAGTTGTGGCGAGAGGGGGCGTCGGTGACGAGTTGTGGCATTCACCGGTGAGGAGGTCGGCTTTTATAGCCGAGGGTGGGCGGTGGAGAGGCTGCCCGCCGGGTGCCGCGTGACGGGAGCGGGCGGAACGCGCGTTCCCTGCAGCTTCACTGCGCCGTCCGTTAGGCATCAATGAAAGGCAGACCGGCGCGGCAGCCTTGACATTGATTCCCGCGGGAACCGCAACGATGAGGACGACGAAGGCGGCGAGTCGCTGACTCGGCGGGCCCATTCTCGTTCGCATCAAAATCAGTTTTCCGGGCGCCCCATGCGTCCCAGCGCGCCGGGTTCGGCCTGGGTTCGCCGGCGTCAAAATCGGCCCGAGCTGACAAAAATTGAGCTTCGGGGACGTGGTTGGGGCTAATTTTCGACGCCGGCTAAAAAAAGAGCATGGAAGACCTTATTGAAGACGCGGCTGGAGATACTGTTATACACACATACGACCCATGCACGTGCGTACAAAACACAAGAGGGAGAAACCACCGGCTCTATGTTCTCGCCAGGCAAAACCATCGGCTCCATGGTGGTGACTGGTTTAAACTTTACCAAAAAGAAACGGTTTGTGTCTACGTCCGCCGTCTTGTTGCATTTTCTAGTACGTAGCGTGTCTGCATGCACTTTTCCATCGGGACATACGGTAAGGTGAAATCAGTGGCTTAAAATAACACGGGTCCAGTCACCCGGCCCGCACGTCACTCACTTGGTAATTACGCAGAAACATACAAACGCGACCACTTGAAATTACTTCACTCAGTACGATTCGAAGCAAGTTGCATCTGAATAAGGACACGCCATGGAACCATGCATTATTTTCCAGCGACCCACGGTAGCTAGCTCCTGCGCCGAGTCGCCGATTCTTCTGTTTTTTCTTCTTGTTCGTGGGAGATTCTTGGGCTGTTCAATCATGCCGTGGTGCGGCGGTGGGAGCTGCGTCGGTGAGCGCCACACGTAGTACGTAATTAACCACCGGGGATCTATTCCAGGTAGTCGCGTCAGAGTCCAGATACCAGTCTGGTAAAAAGGAGGAAGAGATCGTAACTGAAATCATGGATGGCTTGTTTTGCTTAGCCTCAAACGTGTCTGGTGCACGTCATGTCCCGCAACATCGCTGTCCAAATTTTAATGTGCCGAAAGCTTGTCGACGCGCTGATTGAGAACAGAGGCCTCAGAAACATCCATCCTCGTGATGAGAACTCCTGAAAATATCTGTGAACGGACTAATAATAACGGAGTCCAAGGTGCAACGAAAATCTGTCAGGAGTATATTTATTCTTCGTCTTTCGTCGTCACGATATTTGTGGCTCAGACGCGCGTGCACAGACAGAACATGCAAGCAAAACACTAAAACCACTGGCTCCTATTTTGTGTCCGTTTCATGAATCGATGTTAGGAGCTAGTTCAAGATGTTTTGAGTCCAAGATGCCCTTAGCCTTGCAGGAGCTAGTTCAAAACCACGCATGCGTGCGCTGCAGCACGACCTTCACTAATTCGAAGTTAAGGTCCTAAGCCATGAAGGGTGTTTTTTTTTCCGGTCCTAGTCTCCAAAATCAGATGCCCTCAAAAAAAATAACGGATTCATGTGGCCCTGTCCAGCGACGAGTCGTGTGCTGCTCGAATTCATCGGTCGCTGCCGTGCGGCCCTGTCCAGCGACGAGTCGCCACGCACGCACCACGCCGGTCGAGCCGCCGTGCCGACGACGAGGTCCCCTCGCTTCCTCTACGTCCGGCCGGCCGGTGTCGACGAGGCGGTCGCGTCCGTGCGGTGCGGTGGCCGTCGCTCCCGGCGGAGGAATCCGTTCCGCCGTGCTCGCGAATAAAACTGCTCACAATGAGAAGTAATATAGAGTAGTAACTTGCCGATGTTACTAGTTTATATTACTACTTTTATAGTGGGTAACATATGAGTGGTATTATGAATGAGTTTATTTATTAGGCTATAGACTCATTATGTCTTGAAATGTGTGATGTTACAATAACTACTCCCTCCTTTCTGGTTTATAAGGCTTAATTTAAAAATCTCACCAACCAAGGTAGATGATGAGTGATGGAATATTTTTTATAGTTTGCAAAAACACACAATAAATGCTCTTGTTTTCCTCAAAAAATTATGTTTACGAATGCATTAATTGCAATGCATGCATGTATAAAGTGCATGCATTTGTCAGTTTTCTCTTAATACTTGCATGCAATGATTTAATGCACCTTGAAGTCTGAACATGTGATGGGAAACAACCAAATTGAGCCTTATAAAATGAAAAAACTAAAATTTTGAGATAAGCCCTATAAACCGGAAAGGAGGGAGTACTAGCTAAGTTACCACAAACTCCTCTCTCCTCATTAATTAGCTAGCACATACGCAATCTTGTATTGAAATGTGTGATGTTACTAGACTAGTCACAGTGAAGAGTAACATCCATTAGTAACATACACGTATTCCTAGACTATGTTATTACCTTCATAGTGGGTAGTAACATAAGTGTGGTAACATGCATAGCTTCATTTATTAGGTTATAGACTCATGTTGCATTGGGACATATGATGTTACAGTAACTAGCTAAGTTACTACTACTACCTCTCTCATTATTAACTCATTGCCACATAAGCAAATTTGCTGAGTTGGACTCGATGTTACCGCTGAAGTTACTCCCACTGTGGCTAGTCTAAGGCCAGTCATAGTGAGGAGTAACTTAGACTAGTGTCATGCATATGACACTAGTCTTTGTTACTACCTTCATAATGCAAAGTAACATACAAGTAGTATCATAGATAATAGCATTTATTATATTATAGACTCATTTTGCTTTGGGTTGCGTTATGTTACAGTAACATATTATGTTACTCCAAACACCTTTCTTCTCATTAACTATATGCCACATAAGCAAACTTGTTTTGTAATGCGCTATGTTACTTGCTATGTTACTCCCACTATGACCAACCTAAGGCCACGCGCGCAAGCCGGAATGCATGGCGCTAACGTGCCGAGTCCATGCAGACGTCCGCCAACCCGATCATTGGTCTCGGAACTCGTGCCTTTTAACGGGACGGATAAAGCATGGCGCTCACTATTCTTTTTTTTTGATGTCATGGCGCTCACTTTTCGATCATATAACTACAGCGTAAATTAAGAAAGGGATTAAAAACAATTCTAGTTTCGCATTTTTATGTTTTTGTCAAAGTATGGAAAGTAGTATCCCTTCGTTTCATAACGTAGTGAATATAGATTTTTTTAAGTTAAACTTTGTCAACTTTAACCATGTTTATAGAAAATACTATTTATATGTACAACACCAAGTACATAAAATATAAAACTACATCTTATGATGAATCTACTGATATATGTTTGACATTCTAGATGTAAATATTTTTCAACAGAATTTAATCAAAATCCATGAGCTTTACTTTAAAAAATATTTGTATACACTATATTATGGAACGGAGAGAATACATAATGAAGTATAGTAATAGATGCACGGTAAATACAGTAAACAAAGGTGCACATTTTCAGAGGAAGAGAGAGATGCGGATTAAATAGAATGTTATTTCCATCACGACGCTGGCCGGTAGCCTGTGGCCATACGCTCGTGTACAAAACGCGAAGGACAAACCACCGGCTCTATGTTCTGGCCAGGGGAAAAACATTGGCTCTAGCTCTATGGTGTGGTGGCGACCGTTTTAAACTTTACCGAAATGAAAATCGGTTGTGTCTACGTCCGCATGCACTTTTCATCGGAACACACGCTAAACAATGGCTTAAAATAACATGGGCACAGTCACTCGGTTCCAAGCTCACTGGCTCGCACGTCAGTTCGTGCTAAGCTGAAAACAAACACAACAAGCAAATTAACCAGACGCGTCTCTCAAAAGTCACTACGAGTTGCATTTGAGTAAGCACGCACCATGGAATCCATCCACAGATAGCACCATCCATTATTCTCCAACTACCTACGGTAGCTCTGCGCCGAGTCGCCGATTGTTCCGTTTCTTTATTTTTGGTTTTGGTAGGAGATGCTTCGGTTGTTCAATCACCCGAGGGGTAACCGTGGTGGAAGACGCGTGGATGAGTTCCTTCGTTTCAATTTCCGAGTCCTATGTGTATATCTAGGTTGTCAATTTTATCACCCTAATATAAACTATATAACACAAAAATTATACGTTTTGAAAATAAAATATCTGAAGTTTATATTGATATATCTTTTTATAATATATGACTTGTATTAGGTTGGTCAAATTCATGACCTAGAGGTACGTGCACGCCCTGTAAACTAGGAGAGAGAGAGTACATAATTTAGCCACACGGAATCGATCCAAGGTGGTCGCGTCAGACTTGAGATAACAGTCTTGATCAGATAAAAAGGGAAAGAGTATCGTAAGTGAATCGATAGCAGATTTGTTTGCTGATCCCCAAACGTATCTAGTGCAGGGCTTGTGGAAATTCGTCGTAGTTTTATTTTTTGAGAAAACTTCTGATATATTTATTTTTAATCATGATCGTAAAAACAAACATCAGAAATAATAAAAATTACATTCAGATCCGTAGATCACCTAGTAACGACTACAAGCACTGAAGCGTGGCGAAGACGCGCCGCCGTCATCGTCCCTCCCTTGCCGGAGTCGGGCGAAACTTGTTGTAATAGACAGTCGGGAAGTCGTTCGTCATGCGCAGGCCCCATAGGACTAGCGCATCAGAACAACAACCGACACAGATGAAGAGTAGAGCAGATCAGAAGAATCCAACTTAAAGACACACGAACGTAGGCGAAAAACGACCGGATCCAAGCAGATCTGCCACAGACAGATCCACCGAAGACACATCTCGACACGCCATTGACGATGCTAGGCACACCACCGAGGCGGGGGCTAGAAGGGAAAAACCTTATTTCATCTTTAGAGAGCCACCGTCATCTCGTTTTCCCGAGCAGGACACAAACCATAACAAAACTTGAAGAAACATCTAAAACCAGAGCCCTCCTGCGTGCAGGCGGGGCGGAGCCAGGGTTTAGACATGAGGAGGGAAGGGAGATAATGATTGTTTGAAAGACACGACACAATAACATACTCCCTCCGTTCCAAAATAAATGTCTCAACTCTAGTACAACTTTGTACTAAAATTAGTACAAAGTTGAAACACTTATTTTGGGACAGAGGGAGTAATATCAAAAGTGTAATTGATATGAAGGTGTGGAAATTTATGTTTAGTAATATAAAAATACATTTCTATTTGTTGCATATCAACTGGATTTGGCTTGGAATTATCATCTACCGGTTGCTCCTTATGTCGATTTGCATTTTCGGTAAGGGCAATGCTAGACTTACGTACGGTCTATTACGTGTTTTACATAAACAGTGACATGGAGAGAGATTATTGAATCTATAGGAGGGCACGGGCCCGCCCTCGTTAGAATCAGGGGGCCAATAGGTTTAGTGTATGGAAAATTACGTAGGCCTTTGTAGGCACTACGTAGGTGTAGGATTATCATTTCGGTAATATTTAACCCAGAAGCAATGGGTTTGAGAAAGGATTTTTTTGTTATATTTTATCTCTTCATGCTTCAGTCATCGAAACATTAAACGAGGAGTAAAATTAGATTCTTAAATTACAATCCTATTGTCTTCAAAGGAATTGCACTAATTCACAAAGATTATTATTTAGCAGTACGTACCTCAATTTCTTGAAGTTGATTTTGTGATGCATGATGCCGGTGAAGGAAACAAACTGTCATAGCATCTGTCATGGATTCAAGGCCAGTTTGGTTCGTAGCCTGGACATCATTCCTGGACGAGACTGATGCCTGGCATGCGCCTGGTTTTTCCATTTTTCTGGCCTGGCCAGGCAGGCCGGGGAGACACCTGTTTTGATTGCGACCTGGGCCTGGAATGACTAAACAAGGTATATGTCTGACAAAGTAGCCCACAACCCACCTGTAACCTACTAGTTTAGCGCCAGGCTGGTGTTAGCCTGCCTCCAGGCGAGCGGAAGAGGATGCCTGGGAGGCTAATCATATGCCTGAGCGACCCAGGCCAGGCTAGCTCTAGTATTTTGTGGACTCCAACCAAACAAACGCCAGGCAAAGTATGTCCTTTTCTCTCTCTAATGCCAACAGCCACTTTACAAAAAAACCCTCGGGGGCTCCCACGATCGCCAAGGCGATCTGGCGGCGATGACGGGTGAGACGGCGGCCTCGACGCCGGCAAATCCGTCGGTGCAGAGGCGATTGATTCCTAGAGGGGGCCACGAGCTGGGTCTCTTCAGCGGGAGGGAGTGGGACCAAATCAAGGAAAGATCGAGGCGGATCTTTCGGGGAGCGACAGATCGGGACCAAGTCTTGCTCTGGTCGAGGAAAAGAGCGAAGGAGATAGCTGACTTGCTGGCAGGTGAGATTCCGTCGAGATCAGGGGAGGTGATTAGGAGAGGATCGACCGCGCCCCTCGCGGGATCGGAAGAGTGTATCTCGCAGGGGGTGGGCGTGGTTTTCGCCGGTTCTTAGAGAAAGTTTCAGTAGATAAGGCTAGTTATTTATCCTTCAGGATTGTAGAATCAGATTGCAGCGGGGATTGAAGGTTGTTTCAATTTTGTTTCCTGCCTTTGGGGATTCATTTGAGGGAAAGGGAGGAATTCTTGGAGCAGTTATTAGGAAACTGCTCATTCATGGCTGTTTATTCACTTTTAATTACATCAATTTCGTTCCTGAGGTTGTTTGGGAAGGATTTGTTGCTTGCTATATCTGGGGACTCGGGAGCGGCTGTCTTCCATCTTCTCTTGAGCCCAAGCACACCCATCTTCTCTCTGCACAGTCCACCTCTTGCCGTGGCCTAGCCTGTACTATGGCGGGACAGGGAGAGCTTGTGAGCAGTGAGGTGGGGAAGAAACCTGTGACTGTGGTGGGTTCTGGGGGGGGGGGGGGGGGGGCGACGACTGCATCGACGGGTACTTGCTCCCTGCCGGCGCTCGGCCATGTTGGCTCCTCCTCCCACCTAGTGCCGCATGTCCAGCCGAGTTCGATGATTCTAGGGCGCGGCCGGGGAGAGGGCCGTCCTCTCGTCATTGACTTGGAGGCTGCCCGCAAGGCCGTCAGCGGATTCCTAGTGGTGGGGCGCCTTCTCTCCCCTTTCCAGGTCAATCCGAGGGTCATTGTCGACGACCTCCGGAACACGGCCTGGAAGAACCAAGGGGAGTTCACCATCCAAGAGGTGGACAGCACGGACGGGAGGTTTATCCTCAATCTCGCTGCTGAAAGCGATCGTCGATTTGTGCTAAAGGCGCAACCTTGGCATTTCAAGCGTGACGGTCTCATCTTCGCCGAGTTCGATGGCAAGGGGGACCCAGCAGAGGTCGACCTTGGTGTCATGGCCATATGGGTCCAGGTACGCGATCTTCCATTCGAGCTTAAGACTGAGAGTATAGGGAGGTCTCTTGAGGATCAACTAGGTGAGGTGTTGGAGGTTTCTCACCAAAACCATGTAATCGTTGATAAATACCTCCGGGTGCGTGTCAAGATATTACTGCATGAACCTCTAAAGTGTTCTGTAGAGTTTACACCTCTAGGTAGTTCTAAGGTTTTTAAGTATGATGTTAAGTATGAAAAGCTTCCCCTGTACTGCGAGTGTTGTGGCATTGTTGGCCACACTTTTGAGAGGTTTTGTAAAATCCCTCGTGATAAGAGGGTTGTTTGTTATCCTAGAAATCTGAGTGTAGAACCCTACTGGAAGAGCCAAGGAGCTAGTAAGAGGGGTCTCCTTTTCGGGAACTATCTTCGCGATGACAAGAATTCTTCTTCAGGCACCGTCAACAACACCGCCAAGCCCATGGACATCGTCAAGGTGGCCACTGCCGTGAGAGGACTCACGGTCTCGGACAAAGGGGCCGCCTCATCCATCAAGTTGACACTCGACCAGGAGGGCCGGGAGTGGGGGCTCATGGCGCCTGCTCAGGCTGACGCAACACTTGGTCGGGAGGACCAGGCAGGCGCGCCGGCTGTTTCTGGCGAGCGAGACGGGAAGGGAAAGAGCCTCTGGTGCACCCGCACCATGGAGGATCGCACGACCAGGAGGGTCAGGTGCGCCACACTATTGGTCTGAACTAGTCTCTCCTGGGGGGTCTGAAGCCCAAATCCTCTCAAGCGCTGGGCATGCCCAGCCTAGTCCTAGGGGCTAATGATGATGAATTTCTTTTCCAGCCGGTGTGCTGGAGGCATTAACAAATGCTGTTGCTGCAAGAATGGGTACGGCAGGTGGCGACCCAGAAAATAATGCCCTATGTTTTAAGTTCAGTGCAGGGAAAAACCATACGAAGGGGAGCTCAAAAAAGAGAGAAAAAAAAGAAAGGGGGTGCAAACAGAGCTGAGGATGCTCGTAAGAAAGTTTTAGGGAAAAAAGGGGACATTCTTTTGGGGTCCAACCGACGGGTAGTAACTTAGAGTTCTCTTTTGAAAAAGAGATGGACAACTATGAGCACATGTTATATGGCGATGTAACCGCCTCATCCAAACGGGTGTGTACTGGTAGAGTTGAGGTAGTCCAGGACAAGGAGGGGGGTGTTATGCACGTTACGAAGGAGATAGACGAGAAGGAGGAAGAATATACTCCGCAAGGAGTGGAGTCGGTGGGTGAAGAAAAAGATGAGAATGGCGCATTGGCGGCCTTCGAGGAGGAGGACCGCCGGGCCAAATGAAAATCCTAGGATGGAACTGCCGTGGTATGCTCTCCAACACGACAGTTCGTGAGCTTCTGGAACTACATGAGCATACAAGGGCGGAGTTAATTTTCCTTTCCGAATCCCATTTGAATAAGTGTAAAGCCGATGAGCTTCGGCGTGTCCTAGGTTTTGATTCTATGTTTGTAGTGGAAAGTGATGGTCGGGCCGGTGGCCTTGTTATGTTTTATCATAAGTCGAATAAAATTGAGTTGAACTATGTATCGTCTTATTTTATTGATGTTCTATTTATGTATGAGGATGTTGTAAAGTGGCGATTCACGGGCTTTTATGGTCATCTGAACTGGAACGAGCATCATTTATCTTGGGATGATATTCGTAATTTACATAGTAAGGGCGACCACCCTTGGGTGGTTTTGGGGGATTTTAATGAAATTTTATATTCCTCGGAAAAGGAGGGCGGTAATGCGAGACCAAATGGAATGATGAGGGACTTCCGTGAATGCCTTATGGACTGTGGGCTGGAAGACTTAGGTTACATGGGCGATCCTTTTACTTGGAGTAGAGGTGAAATCCGAGAGCGTCTCGATCGGGCAGTTTGCAATGTAGGGTGGGCACATAAATTTCCTCGTGCGGCGGTGATTAATGAAGAACATGTCCATTCTGATCATCGACCACTGGTCTTGGACACGAATTATTTGGATGACAATATTTTCAGACGACCAAAGAGGTGCGTGAAGCAATTTGAAGCTAGGTGGTTAAAGGAAGAGACTGTTACTGAAATTGTTAAGGCTTCTTGGGAAAGAGCAAAGTTAGCAGGTATTGGCCCTTCACTAGCTGATCGAACGAGAGCCGTGCATGCCGATTTGCACACTTGGGATCATGTAACTCTCAAGGGCCCAAAGCGAAGAATTAATAAATTAAAAAAAGAGTTAGAGAGACTGAGGCGTGGTCCCTTGAACACAGAATCACGATGCCGACAGAAGGAGATTATTGTGGTAATTGAGAACCTATTGTACCAAGAGGAAATTTTCTGGCTACAAAGGGGTCGTGCAAATTGGTTGATGCACGGGGATCGTAATACATCGTTTTTCCACAACGCAGCCACGGCTAGGAAAAAGAGAAATAATATAAAGAAACTTTTAGATGATTCTGGGATTTGGAGAGAAGGTAAGGAGCTGAAGAATCACATTACTGATTATTTTTCAAAACTCTTCACGCCGGAAGTCCAGCATGCGAATCAAGAGGTTTTGTCCCTAGTTCGTAGGAGAGTGACGACTGAAATGAACAATGCTCTTCTTGCCCCTTATACCGCTGAAGAAGTTCGCAAGGCGCTATTCAAGATTGGGGACTTAAAAGCTTCAGGGCCAGATGGACTCCATGCTATCTTTTATAAAAGATTTTGGCCTATGCTAGGGGACGATCTAGTTGAGGAGGTCCTACAAGCCATCAATACGTGTACTATACCAGCTGGTTGGAACGATACTGCGATTGTGATGATCCCAAAGGTTAACACCCCGGAAAAAGTAACCCAATTTAGGCCGATCAGTTTATGCAATGTGGTATATAAAATAATTGCAAAGATGGCGGCCCTTCGCTTGAAGGTTCTCCTGCCAGATATTATAAGCCCGACTCAGAGTGCTTTTGTGCCTGGCAGACTAATAACGAATAATATATTGATAACTTATGAGTGCTTTCACACAATCAAAAATAAAAGAGAAGGTAGAGAGGGCTTGTGTGCTATTAAACTTGATATGCACAAAGCTTATGACAGAGTTGAGTGGCCTTTTTTGAAGGAGATTATGCTGAGACTGGGCTTCCGTCAAGATTGGGTGAAATTAATTATGCAATGCGTCTCAAAGGTCGAATACAGAGTAAGGATTAACGCGGAGGATAGTGAGAATTTTAAGCCTACAAGGGGTTTGAGGCAGGGTGACCCTTTGTCACCATACCTTTTCTTGTTGTGCACAGAGGGATTGAATGCTCTACTTACACGGGCGGAGGAAATTGGAACTATTTCAGGAGTAAAAGTTTGTAAAGATGCCCCGCCCATCACAAACCTTCTCTTTGCGGATGATTCTTTGATTCTCATGAAAGCCAACCAACACAATGCGGAAGCTCTGAAAACAGCCTTAGATTTATATTGTCAGGCATCGGGACAATTGGTAAGCATTGAAAAATCCAGCATTTTCTTTAGCCCAAACACGAAGGTGGAGATTAGGGAACAATTGTGTATAACGCTGAATATAATGACAGAGGCCCTCAGTGACAAATATTTGGGCATGCCAGCAAACGTGGGTGTAGATAAAACAGACTGTTTCCAATTTCTGATTGAATGGATTGTCAAGAAAATTAGTGGCTGGAAGGAAAAATTATTGTCTGCCGGGGGAAAGGAGATCCTGCTCAAGGCTGTGATCCAAGCCATACCCACCTATGCAATGTCGGTCTTTAAAATTCCTAAAAAAAATTGTAAAGGAATCATTGACGCGATAGCGCATTTCTGGTGGGGAGACGAGGAGAACCAGAGGAGGATGCACTGGATGGCCTGGTGGAAAATGTGCGTACCTAAAAACCAAGGAGGGATGGGATTTCATGATATTCACTATTTCAATCTAGCACTGCTCGCCAAACAGGCATGGCGCCTTCTGGATAATCCTGATTCTTTGTGTGCCACAATTCTAAGGGCTAAATACTATCCTGATGGCGATTTGTTAAATTCTAAGCAAAAGAAAGGCTCTTCTTTCACCTGGCAAAGTATTATGGCTGGCATAAATTCTCTGAAACATGGCTATATTTGGCGTGTGGGGAATGGACAAAATATAAATATTTGGGAAGATGCCTGGATCCCAAATTGTGATACTAGAAAAGTTGTGACACCTAGGGGGGGACAACTGTTAACTAAGGTGGGTGATTTAATTGATCCTATTTCAAATTCTTGGGACAAAGATCTGATTACACAAACAATGTGGCCCATTGATGTTCAAAGGATTCTCTCAATTCCAATCTCGCAACATGATATGCCAGATTTCATTGCTTGGAGTTATACGAAAAATGGTATGTTCTCGGTTCGGTCTGCTTATTTTGTGAAGTGGAACCACCAGTACGGAAGTAGACTAAGACATTCTAACGGGATGGGGTGAAGCACAGTTAATCCTATTTGGAGTAAGATATGGAAGTTATCGTGTCCGGTAAAAGTCAAAATTTTTATATGGCGTACATTACATGGAACGCTTCCATGTCGGGTTACGCTCGCAAATAGACATATGAAGGTCACGCCCATTCGCCCTACTTGCTCTGAGGGTTCTGAAGATACAAAGCATATGCTTTTCCTTTGCAGTAGAGCAAAGGAGGTTTGGACCAGGCTGGGGATGGATGATATCATTGATAAAGCTTGCAAGGTTGACCTTGCTGGAGAGGTGGTGCTGGAATACCTACTACTTCTGCCAGACCAAGAGTTGAGGATAATGGGTCATCACAATGTGCGTGAAATGATTGCTGTTTCAGCATGGTATCTATGGTGGGAAAGAAGGAAGTTAGTGCACAAGGAGACAACTCAGAATGCACTTCAGATTTCAATGGGGATTCTAGCGCTTACGTCAAACTTCGTAAATGCATCATCCCCCAAGGCTACTATGAAAAAGGGGGGATGGTCATGTCCTCCTAGGGGTTTTGTGAAACTTAACGTTGACGCTTCTTTTGACCATGACCTACTTAAGGGCACGATGAGGGCGGTTTTGAGAGATGAAAAAGGTAGGTTTATCGCGGGAGGAAACAGGAAGATTGACTATTGCAATGATGTGTTGATGGCGGAAGTCTCAGCTCTTAAATTTGGTATAACATTGGCGCAAAGGGCGGGATGTAATCGCCTTATTATTAACTCGGACAACCTGGAGGTGATTGATACCATGAAGAACGGAGGACAGTCGGGGGGTGCGGCGGCGGCAATTTTCGACGATTGTTTTCATTATGCTTGTGACTTCGTTGCTACTAGATTCGAACATTGCAACAGAGAAGCAAATAAAGTAGCTCATAAGCTTGCGAGTTTAGCTAGATTTTTGTTGGTTTCTGAATGGTTTGAAGAACCTGTAAATGAAATTGTAATGACCCTCACAGACGATGTATTTGCTATCTCTAATGAATAAAGTTTTTGTTTATCTCAAAAAAAAAAAACGCCAGGCAAAGTTCAGGAACGTCCCAGGCCAGGCAACGAGTAGCGTAGACACGAATCAAACTGACCCTCAATCCATTCGTTCACGTGTATACACGTTAGATCCTTTCAATCTACGTTATCTTCACCGGAGTTGATTGTTGCTCTAGTCCTATGAGGAATTAGAATGATGACTTTCTGACTGTCTAGTACAACAAAGTTTTGTTTGACTTCAATGAGGAAGGTTCAAAGACGATAGCGCGTCGCTTCAGTATTTGTAGTCATCGCTAGATGGTTTAGACATGAATATGATTTCCATTACTTCTTGGGTTCTTTGTACTGCCATGAACTTGATGATTAGATAAAAAATGTTACCCCAAAAAATGCACTCGTTCCCCACAAAAGAAAGTATATTTGTATAGGAGTATGGAGGTTTACAAAATACGATATTTATTCGTCCAAACAACACAAAATATACCCGTGAGAATTAGAATATTTTCTCTTTGGAAACCTTGTATTCCACGAGAGGACTTCAAGAAATATCTGTAAGCGGACTAACAGAGGCCATGCCAGCTGGCGCAGGCCAGCCGAACCCGGCAAAGCAAGACTTCTTCAGCAAGCCAGCTCCCATGTGGCATGTTCCTCAACCCGGCCACGGGTCAGCTCCCGTCCCATCCCAGCCGTACGATGGAATGAGTCTCCATTCAAGGATGAGCAAGGCAACATTGTCCACCAACTCCTCTGACCGGCAGAGGCATGACAACAATGCCCCACCTACCCTGCTGACCAAGGCTGGCGTGGCTACAACGCACTCGTTGTCACTGCTGACACCAGCAGATGATGACCTGGCGGTGCGCCACTGTAGCGGACTCGACCCGCCCACTCCGTGACGATCGACAAGACAGAAAACAGTGCCTCCTGACACACGGGGCTCGCGCCCGGAGAACTCGGCGAGCCCTGACACCCGGCGGGTCCCAGCATCGGCTTCCCGGACGATGACAACCCGGCCCCACGGTCTTGTAACATTACCATCGTACCCCTGGGGGTTGACCTATAAAACCCCCAGGAGCCCTCATGCACACGGGAACGAAACATGCGATCAGATCAGTAGCACACACCCACACACACCAGGAGCAGGAGCAGTCTAAGCCTTGGTGAGTCTTCCTTCTTCCTCCGAACAACTCTAGGAGCAACTCTGTACTGATATATAAAAACCAAACTCAGCAGGACTAGGGGTGTTATCTCTTCAGAGAGACCCGAACCTGGGTATGTCTTGTGTCCCTCGCTCGCTCATGCCGACCTCGCCTCTGGAGCCCACCGGTGCCCTCGAGCCTCCTCCTCTCTTTAGCCATCCTTTGGCATTTATCATGCGCCCACCACGACAAAGCCCAAAACCCGAACGGTGCCGGTCGACGTCAGATCTATGGTGGATCCGTCCTGGGACGAGTCGGCGACGTCCACCATGACTCGAGGACACATGTGAATTCATCTAGATATTTTCCTTATGTTTATTTGATTCATGTTCACTACTTTGATAATTTGATATGTGGGCGAACCGGTATTCTTGGGTGTTGTTCTTACTTGAACAAGCCTCCCACTCATGATTACCCCCTCTCGCAAGCATCTACAACTACGAAAGAATAATTAAGACAAATCTAATCATAGCATGAAACATATGGATCCAAATCAGCCCCTTACGGAATAGCGCATAAACCAGGGTTTAAACTTCTGTCACTCTAGCAACCCATCATTTAATTACTACTCCACAATGCCTTACCTTAGGCCCAAGTATGGTGAAGTGTCATGTAGTCAATGTTCACATGAAATCAGTAAAGGAAGAAACAACATACATATCATCAAAATATCGAACGAATTTCAAATTCACATGATTACTTATAGCAAGACTTCTCCCATGTCCTTAAGAACAAAAATAATTACTCACAAATCATGTTCATGTTCAAGATCAGAGTAGTATTGAATATCATTAAGGATCTGAACATATAATTGTTGGGGAACGCAGTAATTTAAAAAAAAAATCCTACGCACACGCAAGATCCATCTAGGTGATGCATAGCAACGAGAGGGGAGAGTGTTGTCCACGTACCCTCGTAGACCGTAAACGGAAGCGTTATGACAATGCGGTTGATGTAGTCGTACGTCTTCACGATCCGACTGATCCTAGCACCGAAGGTACGTCACCTCCGCGATCTGCACACATTCAACTCGGTGACGTCCCACGAACTCTAGATCCAGCTGAGGTCGAGGGAGAGTTTCTTCAGCATGACAGCGTGATGACGGTGCTGATGAAGTTACCGATGCAGGGCTTCGCCTAAGCTCTACAACGATATGACCGAGGTGGAAATCTGTGGAGGGGGGCACCGCACACAGCTAAACAATCAACTTGTGTGTCTATGGGGTGTCCCCTAGCCACGTATATAAAGGAGGGGAGGGAAGAAGTGGCCGGCCCAACTGGGGGGCGCCAGGTGTGGGGAATCCTACTAGGAATAGATTCCCCTCCTCTTTCCTATTCGGAGTAGGAGAGAAGGAAAGAGAGGGAGAGGGAGAAGGAAAGGGGGGCCGGGCCCCCACCCCTTGTCCAATTCGATTTGGGCAGGGGGAAGGCGCGCGCCACCTCTTGGTCCTTCTTCCCTCTCTCCACTAAAGCCCAATAAGGCCCATTACTTCTCCCGGTGAATTCTCGTAACTCCCCGGTACTCTAAAAAAATACCCGAATCACTCGGAACCTTTCCGATGTTCGAATATAGCCTTCCAATATATCGAGCTTTACATCTCGACCATTTCGAGACTCCTTGTCATGTCTGCGATCTCATCCGGAACTCTGAACAACCTTCGGTACATCAAATCACATAACTCATAATACCAATCGTCATCGAACGTTAAGTGTGCGGACCCTACGGGTTCGAGAACTATGTAGACATAACCGAGACTCATCTCCGGTCAATAACCAATAGCGGAACCTGGATGCTCATATTGGTTCCTACATATTCTACGAAGATCTTTATCGGTTAAACCGCATAACAACATATGTTGTTCCCTTTGTCATCGGTATGTTACTTGCCCGAGATTCGATCATCGGTATCATCATACCTAGTTCAATCTCGTTACCGGCAAGTCTCTTTACCCATTTCGTAATATTTTATCCCGCAACTAACTCATTAGTCACATTGCTTGCAAGGCTTATAGTGATGAGCAGTACCGAGAGGGCCCAGAGATACCTCTCCGATACACGGAGTGACAAATCCTAATCTCGATCTTTGCCAACCCAACAAACACCATCGGAGACACCTATAGAGTATCTTTATAATCACCCAGTTACGTTGTGACATTTGATAGCACACTAATTGTTCCTCCGGTATCCGGGAGTTGCATAATCTCATAGTCATAGGAACATGTATAAGTCATGAAGAAAGCAATAGCAATAAACTAAACGATCATTATGCTAAGCTAACGGATGGGTCTTGTCCATCACATCATTCTCTAATGATGTGATCCCGTTCATGAAATGACAATACATGTCCATGGCTAGGAAACCTAACCATCTTTAATTAACGAGCTAGTCAAGCAGAGGCATACTAGGGACACTCTGTTTGTCTATGTATTCACACATGTACTAAGTTTCCGGTTAATACAATTCTAGCATGAATAATAAATATTTATCATGATATAAGGAAATATAAATAACAACTTTATTATTGCCTCTAGGACATATTTCCTTCAATAATATTCCACCAAATAAACCAACTAGCATCAACTACAAGATGTATTCAACATTACTCGTAACCCACATGTACCAATCTGAGGTTTTGACACAAAGATTGAATACAAGAGATGAACTAGAGTTTGAGATGAGATGGTGCTGGTGAAGATGTTGCTAGATATTGGTCCTCCCACGATGAGAGGATCATTGGTGATGTCGGTGACTTCGATTTCCCCCTACCAGAGGGAAGTTTCCCTGGCGAAATCGCTGAGCCAGAGAGCAAAAGTGTTTCTGCCCATGTTCCACCTTGAGATGGTTGTGCTTCGTCCCGAAAGTCCTCTTCTTATTTTTTTCTAGGGCAAATGGATTCATATAGCATAAGATGGGGGATGAAGGCCTGCCAGTGGCCCCATAAAGCATAAGGCATCAGGGTGCGCCCATCGGGAGTGGTCGCACCCTGTTGCCTTGTGGGTGATACATCTCCAACGTATCTATAATTTTTGATTGTTCCATGCTATATTATATTCTGTTTTGGACATTATTGAGATTTATTATACACTTTTATATTATTTTTGGGACTAACCTATTAACCGGAGGCCCAGCCCAGAATTGCTTTTTTTTTTGCCTATTTCAGAGTTTTGCAGAAAAAGAATATCAAACGGAGTCCAAACAGAATGAAACCTTCGGGAACGTGATTTTCGGAACGAACGTGATCCAGAGGACTTGGACCCTACGTCAAGACATCAACCAGGAGGCCACGAGGTAGGGGGCGCGCCCTCCACCCTCGTGGGCCCCTGTTACTCCACCGACGTACTCCTTCTATATATACCTACGCACCCCCAAACTACCAGATACGGAGCCAAAACCCTAATTCCACCGTCGTAACTTTCTGTATCCACGAGATCCCATCTTGGGGCCTTTTCCGGAGCTTCGCCTAAGGGGGCATCGATCACGGAGGGCTTCTACATCAACACCATAGCCCCTCCAATGAAGTGTGAGTAGTTTACCTCAGACCTTCGGGTCCATAGTTATTAGCTAGATGGCTTCTTCTCTCTTTTTGGATCTCAATACAAAGTTCTCCCCCTCTCTTATGGAGATCTATTCGATGTAATCTTCTTTTGCGGTGTGTTTGTTGAGATTGATGAATTGTGGGTTTATGATCAAGTTTATCTATGAACAATATTTGAATCTTCTCTGAATTCTTCTATGTATGATTGGTTATCTTTGCAAGTCTCTTCGAATTATCTGTTTGGTTTGGCCTACTAGATTGATCTTTCTTGCAATGGGAGAAGTGCTTAGGTTTGGGTTAAATCTTGCAGTGTCCTTTCCCAGTGACAGTAGGGGCAGCAAGGCATGTATTGTATTGTTGCCATCGAGGATAACAAGATGGGGTTTATATCATATTGCATGAGTTCATCCCTCTACATCATGCCATCTTGCTTAAAGCGTTACTCTATTCTTATGAACTTAATACTCTAGATGCATGCTGGATAGCGGTTGATGAGTGGAGTAATAGTAGTAGATGCAGGCAGGAGTCGGTCTACTTGTCTCGGACATGATGCCTATATACATGATCATACCTAGATATTCTCATAACTATGCTCAATTCTGTCAATTACTCAACAATAATTTGTTTACCCACCGTGAATACTTATGCTTTTGAGAGAAGCCACTAGTGAAACCTATGGCCCCCGGGTCTATCTTCCATCATATTAATCTTCCAATACTTAGTTATTTCCTTTTTCATTTATTTTACTTTGCATATTTATCATAAAAATACCAAAAAATATTATCTTATCATATCTAACAGATCTCACTCTCGTAAGTGACCGTGTAGGGATTGACAACCCCTTATCGCGTTGGTTGTGAGGATTTATTTGTTTGTGTAGGTGCGAGGGACTCGTGCGTGGCCTCCTACTAGATTGATACCTTGGTTCTAAAAACTGAGGGAAATACTTACGCTACTTTGCTGCATCACCCTTTCCTCTTCAAGGGAAAACCAACGCAGTGCTCAAGAGGTAGCAGTGGGCAGCTGGTGCCCCCCCTCTGGTACTTCCTTGCTCCAATATTTTTCATATATCACATAAAAGTTCTCTGTGAAATTTCAGGTCATTCGGAGGTTTGTAGCATATGTATCTTTGTTGTAGCTTTTTCAGGTCCAGAATTCCAGCCGCGTGCAATCTCCCTCTTCATGTAAATCTTGCAAATTAAGAGAGAAAAGACATTAGAATTGCATCATAAAGTGCTATAAAGATCAAAAATATTATAAATATCAATAGAAAAACATGATGCAAAATGGACGTATCAAGGCGGAGCTAGGAAATTTTGCCAATGGATCCACCAAGGATTTGAGTGTTGACTAACTATTGCTTGCAGTGGCCAAGTTTGCTGGGGGCCAATGCCCCCCCCCACACACTACATACATAGCTCTACCTCTGATTGTTTATACAATCTCATACTAGCTTGCAAATTATAACACTCGTAAGAGAACATAGGGAGCTGTAATATCATACCACGCATATTAGCATCCCTCCATGCTCAAAGTGTCACCGCTGCCGCCGCTCTAATTGTCACCCTACTCCTACGGTCTTTTGTCGCCCCTGATAAATACACCACTGGTTCTTGAAATTGCCACAATTTTTCTAAGCATGCAGCCATCCCACATTAACACTTATGCATGTCAATCATTAGTAGCTTTTGAGCATTAATTTAGTCAAGCACTCATGCCACATTAGCAAGCCATGTATGTATGTCACTCGTAAGTTATATTAATTTTAATATTTTTGTATGTGGTATATGTTGGGGAACGTAGCAGAAATTCAAAATTTTCTATGCATCACCAAGATCAATCTATGGAGTAATCTAGCAACTAAGGGAAGGAGAGTGCATCTACATACCCTTATAGATCGCTGAGCGGAAGCGTTCAAGTGAACCGGGTTGATGGAGTCGTACTCGCCGTGATCCAAATCACCGATGATCCGAGTGCCGAACGGACGGCACCTCCGCGTTCAACACACGTACAACCCGGTGATGTCTCCTCCTTCTAGATCCACCAAGGGGAGAGGAGAAGTTGAGGGAAAACTCCGACAGCACGACGGCATGGTGGTGATGGAGCTCGTGGTTCTCCGGCAGGGCTTCGCCAAGCACTACGGAGGAGGACGAGGTGTTGGAGGAGGGAGAGGGCTGCGCCAGGGGAAGGGTGCCGCTGCCCTCTCTCTCTCCCTCACTATATATAGGGGAAAGGGAGGAGGGGGAGGCGCCCTAGGGTTCCCTAGGGGAGGGGCGGCGGCCACAGGGGAAACCCTAGATGGGTTTGGGCGCCCCCACCGACTAGGAAACTTGGCCCCCAAGCCGGGAGAGGCGGCTGCCCTAGGGGTGGCGCCCCCACCTCTCCTGGTTACGTGAGATGGGGTGGGAGGGGCGCTCAGCCCCTTAGTAGGCTGATGTGCCCTCTCCCCTTGGCCCATAAGGCCCCCAACGCTTGCCGGGGCCTCCGAAACCCCTTTCGGACACGCTGGTCATCACCTGGTACCCCCGGAACAATTCCGGACTCTAATACCCTTCGTCCAATATACCGATCTTCACCTCCGGACCATTCTGGAGCTCCTCATCATGTCCGGGATCTCATCCGGGACTCCGAACAACCTTCGGTAACCACATACTATTTCCCATAACAACTCTAGCGTCACCGAACCTTAAGTGTGTAGACCCTACGGGTTCGGGAACCATGCAGACATGACCGAGACAACTCTCCGGCCAATAACCAACAACGGGATCTGGATACCCATGTTGGCTCCCACATGTTCCACGATGACCTCATCGGATGAACCACGATGTCGAGGATTCAATCAATCCCGTATACAATTCCCTTTGTCTAGCGGTATTGTACTTGCCCGAGATTCGATCGTCGGTATCCGATACCTTGTTCAATCTCGTTACCGGCAAGTCTCTTTACTCGTTCCGTAACACATCATCCCGTGATCAAATCCTTGGTCACATTGCACATATGATGATGTCCTACCGAGTGGGCCCAGAGATACCTCTCCATCACACGGAGTGACAAATCCCAGTCTCGATTCGTGCCAACCCAACAGACACTTTCGGAGATACCCGTAGTGCACCTTTATAGCCATCCAGTTACGTTGTGACGTTTGGTACACCCAAAGCATTCCTACGGTATCCGGGAGTTGCACAATCTCATGGTCTAAGGAAATGATACTTGACATTAGAAAAGCTTTAGCATACGAACTACACGATATTTTGTGCTAGGCTTAGGATTGGGTCTTGTCCATCACATGATTCTCCTAATGATGTGATCCCATTATCAACGACATCCAATGTCCATGGTCAGGAAACCGTAACCATCTATTGATCAACGAGCTAGTCATCTAGAGGCTTACTAGGGACATGGTGTTGTCTATGTATCCACACATGTATCTGAGTTTCCTATCAATACAATTATAGCATGGATAATAAACGATTATCATGAACAAGGAAATATAATAATAACCAATTTGTTATTGCCTCTGGAGCATATTTCCAACAGTCTCCCACTTGCAGTAGAGTCAATAATCTAGTTCACATTGCCATGTGATTAACACTCACAGGTCACATCGCCATGTGACCAACATCCAAAGAGTTTACTAGAGTCAATAATCTAGTTCACATCACTATGTGATTAACACTCAATGGGTTCTGGGTTTGATCATGTTGCTTGTGAGAGAGGTTTTAGTCAACGGGTCTGCAACATTCATATCCGTATGTACTTCGCAAATCTCTACGCTATATTTGGAGCCATTTCAAATAACTGTTGTACTTGGAGCTATTCTAAATTGTTGCTCCATTATACGTATCCGGTATCTCTACTCAGAGCTATCCGGATAGGTGTTAAGCTTGCATCGACGTAACTCTTTACGTTGAACTCTTTATCACCTCCATAACCGAGAAACATATCCTTATTCCTCTAAGGATAATTTTGACCGCTATCTGGTGATCTACTCCTAGATCACCTTTGGACCCTCTTGCCAGACATGTGGCAAGGCACACATCAGGTGCAGTACTCAGCATGGCATACCGTATAGAGCCTATGACAAAAGCATAGGGGACGACCTTCATCCTTCCTCTTTCTCCTGCTGTGGTCGAGCTTTAACTTCATACCTTACAACTCAGGCAAGAACTCCTTCCTTGACTGATCCATCTCGAACTCCTTCAAGATCATGTCAAGGTATGCGCTCATTTGAAAGTACTATTAAGCATTTTTGATCTATCCTTATAGATCTTGATGCTCAATGTTCAAGTAGCTTAATCCAGGTTTTCCATTGAAAAACACCTTTCAAATAACCCTATATGCTTTCCAGAAATTCCACATCATTTTGGATCAACAATATGTCATCCACATATACTTATCAGAAATGTCGTAGTGCTCCCACTCACTTTATTGTAAATACAAGTTTCTAACAAACTTTGTATAAACCCATAAACTTTGATTACTCCATCAAAGTGTATATTCCGACTCCGAGATGCTTGTTCTAGTCCATGGAAGGATCGCTGGAGCTAGCATACCTTTTAGCATCCTTAGGATAGACAAAACTTTCCTGATTGTATCACATACAACCTTTCCTTACGAAAGCTGGTAAGGAAATTTGTTTTGACATCCATCTGCCAGATTTCATAAATGCAGCTTATGCTAACATGATTCCGACGGACTTAAGCATCGCTACGGGTGAGAAAATCTCATCGTAGTCAACTACTTGAACTTGTGAAAAACTCTTTGCCACAAGTCGAGCTTCATAGACGGTGACATTACCGTCCACGTCCGTCTTCTTCTTAAAATCCACATGTACCTAACAGCCTTACGACCATCAAGTAGTTCTTCCAAAGTCTACACTTTGTTTTCATACATGGATTCTTTCTCGTATTTTATGGCCTCGAGCCAATTTTCGGAATTCAGGCCCACCATCGCTTCTCCATAGCTCATAGGTTCATCGTTGTCCAACAACGTAACCTTTAAGACAGGGTTACCACTTAGAAGCTGTACACACCCTTGTCAACCTATGAGGTTCGATAGTAACTCGATCTGAAGCTCCATGATCATCATCATTAGCTTTCTCTTCAACTGAGGCAGGTGCCACAGAAATATTTTTCCTGTGCTGCGCTACTCTCTAGTTGAAGTAAAGGTTCAACAACCTTATCAAGTTCTATCTTCCTCCCACTCAATTCTTTCGAGAGAAACTTTTCCTCGAGAAAGGACCCGATTATAGAAACAATCCCTATTGCTTTCGGATCTGAGACAGGAGGTATACCCAACTGTTTTGGGTGTCCTATGAAGATGCATTTATCCGCTTTGGGTTCGAGCTTATCAGCCTGTAACTTTTTCACATAAGCGTCGCAGCCCCAAACTTTTAAGAAACGACAGCTTAGGTTTCTCTAAACCATAGTTCATACGGTGTCGACTCAAACAGAATTTTGTGGTGCCCTATTTAAAGTGAATGTGGTTGTCTCTAATGCCTAAACCCATAAACTATAGTGGTAATTCGATAAGAGACATCATGGTATGCACCATGTCCAATAGGGTGCACTTATGATGTTCGGACACACCATCACACTATGGTGTTCCAGGCTGTATCAGTTGTGAAACCATTTCCACAATGTCTTAATTTTGTGCCAAACTCGTAATTCAGATATTCATCTCTATGATCATATCATAGATATTTTATCCTCTTGTCACGACGATCTTCAACTTCACCCTGAAATTACTTGAACCTTTCAATAATTCAGACTCGTGATTCATCAAGTAAATATACAGCATCTACTCAAATCATCTGTAAAGTAAGAACATAACGATATCCACTACAACACTCATTGGACTGTACACATCAAGATGTATTACTTCCAACAAGTTGCTTTCTTGTTCCATCTTACTGAAAAATGTGGCCTTTCAGTCATCTTGTCCATATGGTATGATTTGCATGTCTCAAGTGATTCAAAATCAAGCGAGTCCAAAGATCCATCAACATGGAGCTTCTTCATGCGTTTTATACCATTGTGACTAAAATTGCAGCGCCACAAATATGTGGTACTATCATTACTATCTTATATCTTTTGGCATGAACATGTGTATTACTACAATCGGGATTCAATAAACCATTCATTTTAGGTGCAAGACCATTGAAGGTATTATTCAAATAAACAGAGTAACCATTATTCTCCTTAAATGAATAACCGTATTGCGATGGACATAATCTAATCATGTCCATGCTCAACACAAACACCAAATAACAATTATTTAGGTTTAACACCAATCCCGATGGTAAACGGAGCGTGCGATGCTTGATCACATCAACCTTGGAAACTCTTCCAACACATATCATCGTCTCACCTTTGACTAGTCTCCGTTTATTCCGTAGCCTTTCATTTCGAGTTACCAACACTTAGCAACCGAACCGGTATCTAATACCCTACTGCTACTAGGAGTACTAGTAAAGTACACATTTAATATAATGTATGTCCAATACATACTTCTGTCAACCTTGCCAGCCTTCTCATCTACCAAGTATCTAGGGTGGTTCTACTTCAGTGACCGTTCCCCTTATTACGGAAGCACTTAGTCTCGGGTTTGGGTTCAACCTTGGGTTTCTTCACTAGAGCAGCAACTGATTTGTCGTTTCATGAAGTATCCCTTTCTTGCCCTTGCCCTTCTGAAACTAGTGGTTTTACTAACCATCAACAATTGATGCTCCTATTTGATTTCTACTTTCGCGGTGTCGCGAATATCTCAAGGATCATATCTATCCCTGATATGTTATAGTTCATCATGAAGCTCTAGTAGCTTGGTGACAGTGACTTTGGAGAACCATCACTATCTCATCTGGAAGATTAACTCCCACTCGATTCAAGCGATTGTAGTACTTATACAATCTGAGCACATGCTCAACGGTTGAGCCTTTCTCCTTAGTTTGCAGGCTTAAGAAACTTGTCAAAGGTCTCATACCTCTTGACGTGGGCACTAGCCTGAAATCCCAATTTCAGTCCTTGGAACATCTCATATGTTCTGCGATGTTTCAAAACGTTTTTGGTGCCTCAATTCTAAACCATTTAGCATTACGCACTGAACTATCATGTAGTCATCAAAACGTGTATGTCAGATGTTCGCAACATCTACAACTCACGCTTGAGGTTCAGCTCACTGAGCTGTGCATTAAAGACATAAACCTTCTGTGCAGCAATGAGGACAATCCTCAGTTTACGGACCCAGTCCGCATAATTTCTACTATCAACTTTCAACTAAATTTTCTCTAGGAACGTATCTAAAACAGTAGAACTAAAGCGTGAGTTACGACATAATTTGCAAAGTCCTTTCGACTATGTTCATGATAATTGAGTTCATCTGATTATTTTATGAATTCCCACTCAGATAGACATCCCTCTAGTCATCTAAGTGATACATGATCCGAATCAACTAGGCTGTGTCCGATCATCACGTGAGACAGACTAGTCATCATCGGTGAACATCTCATGTTGATCGCATCTTCTATACGACTCATGTTCGACCTTTCGGTCCTCCGTGTTCCGAGGCCATGTCTGTACATGCTAGGCTCGTCAAGTCAACCTAAGTGTTTCGCATGTGTTCCAAGGCCATGTCTGTACATGCTAGGCTCGTTAAGTCAACCTAAGTGTTTCGCATGTGTTCCGAGGCCATGTCTATACATGCTAGGCTCGTCAACACCCGTTGTATTCGAACGTAAGAATCTATCACACCCGATCATCACATGGTGCTTCGAAACGATGAACCTTCGCAACGGTGCACAATTAGGGAGAACACTTTCTTGAAATTATTGCGAGGGATCATCTTATTTAAGCTACCGTCGTTCTAAGCAAATAAGATGTAAAAACATGATAAATATCACATGCAATCAAATAGTGACATGATATGGCCATCATCACTTCGCTCCTTTTAATCTCCATCTTCGGGGCTCCATGATCATCATCGTCACCGGTATGACACCATGATCTCCATCATTATGATCTCCATCATCGTGTCTTCATGAAGTTGTCTCGCCAACTATTACTTCTACTACTACAGCTAACGGTTAGCAATAAATAAAGTAATTACATGACGTTTATGTTGACACGCAGGTCATAAATAAATTAAGACAACTCCTATGGCTCCTGCCGGTTGTCATACTCAAGTCGTGATTCCTATTACAAGAACATGATCAATCTCATACATCACATATATCATTCATCACATCCCTTTTTGGCCATATACCATCACAAAACACTTGCTGCAAAAACAAGTTAGACGTCCTCTAATTGTTGTTGCAAGTTTTTTACGTGGCTGCTATAGGTTTCTAGCAAGAACGTTTCTTACCTATGCCAAAACCACAACGTGAATTGCCAATTTCTATTTAACCTTCATAAGGACCCTGTTCATCAAATCCGATCCGACTAAAGTGGGAGAGACAGACACCCGCCAGCCACCTTATGCAACTAGTGCATGTCAGTCGGTGGAACCGGTCTCACGTAAGCGTACGTGTAAGGTTGGTCCGGGCCGCTTCATCCCACAATGCCGCTGAATCAAGATAAGACTAGTAACGGCAAGATAATTGACAATATCAACACCCACAACTGCTTTGTGTTCTACTCGTGCATAGAAACTACGCATAGACCTAGCTCATGATGCCACTGTTGGGGAACGTAGCAGAAATTCAAAATTTTCTACGCATCACCAAGATCAATCTATGGAGTAATCTAGCAACGAAGGGAAGGAGAGTGCATCTACATACCCTTGTAGATCGCTGAGCGGAAGCGTTCAAGTGAACGGGGTTGATGGAGTCGTACTCGCCGTGATCCAAATCACCGATGATCCTAGTGCCGAATGGACGGCACCTCCGCGTTCAACACACGTACAGCCCAGGGACGTCTCCTCCTTCTTGATCTAGCAAGGGGAGAGGAGAAGTTGAGGGAAAACTCCGACAGCACGACAACATGGTGGTGATGGAGCTCGTGGTTCTCCGGCAGGGCTTCGCCAAGCACTACAGAGGAGGACGGGGTGTTGGAGGAGGGAGAGGGCTGCGCCAGGGGAAGGGTGCCGCTGCCCTCTCTCTCCCTCACTATATATAGGGGAAAGGGAGGAGGGGGAGGCTCCCTAGGGTTCCCTAGCGGAGGGGCGGCGGCCACAGGGGAAACCCTAGATGGGTTTGGGCGCCCCCACCCCCTAGGAAACTTGCCCCCCAAGCCGGGAGGGGCGGCTGCCCTAGGGGTGGCGCCCCCACCTCTCCTGGTTACGTGAGATGGGGTAGGAGGGGCGCTCAGCCCCTCAGTGGGCTGATGTGCCCTCTCCCCTTGGCCCATAAGGCCCCCCAACGCTTGCCGGGGCCTCTGAAACCCCTTTCGAACACGCTAGTCATCACCTGGTACCCCCGAAACAACTCCGGACTCCAATACCCTTCATCCAATATACCGATCTTCACCTCCGGACCATTCTGGAGCTCCTCGTCATGTCTGGGGTCACATCCGGGACTCCGAACAACCTTCGGTAACCACATACTATTTCCCATAACAACTCTAGCATCACCGAACCTTAAGTGTGTAGACCCTACGGGTTCGGGAACCACGCAGACATGACCGAGACAACTCTCTGGCCAATAACCAACATCGGGATCTGGATACCCATGTTGGCTCCCACATGTTCCACGATGATCTCATCGGATGAACCACAATGTCGAGGATTCAATCAATCCTGTATACAATTCCCTTTGTCTAGCGGTATTGTACTTGCCCGAGATTCGATCGTCGGTATCCGATACCTTGTTCAATCTCGTTACCGGCAAGTCTCTTTACTCGTTCCATAACACATCATCCTGTGATCAACTCCTTGGTCACATTGCGCATATGATGATGTCCTACCGAGTGGGCCCAGAGATACCTCTCCGTCACACGGAGTGACAAATCCCAGTCTCGACTCGTGCCAACCCAACAGACACTTTCGGAGATACCCGTAGTGCACCTTTATAGCCACCCAGTTACATTGTGACGTTTGGTACACCCAAAGCATTCCTACGGTATCCGGGAGTTGCACAATCTCATGGTCTAAGGAAATGATACTTGACATTAGAAAAGCTTTAGCATACGAACTACACGATCTTTTGTGCTAGGCTTAGGATTGGGTCTTGTCCATCACATGATTCTCCTAATGATGTGATCCCGTTATCAATGACATCCAATGTCCATGGTCAGGAAACCGTAACCATCTTTGATCAACGAGCTAGTCATCTAGAGGCTTACTAGGGACATGGTGTTGTCTATGTATCCACACATGTATCTGAGTTTCCTATCAATACAATTATAGGATGGATAATAAACGATTATCATGAACAAGGAAATATAATAATAACCAATTTGTTATTGCCTCTAGAGCATATTTCCAACAGTATATGTGTCCTATACTTTGTGCATACAAACATAGTTCATGGTTCACATTTTGCTTGCAAATTGACATTGCATTAACTGCATTGTAAATCAAGAACGCTCTTACAATTATTATTTTCCTATTAGTTTTAGCTCTTTTTCTAGCACATATTAACATAACTATTTTAACAAGGTTCTCGTGGCAACGCGTGGGGTATTTTCTAGTTTTTATATTTATCTTCTAGTAATAGTGCATACATGTAAAGTTATCACACAACTAAAGCACTAACACCGCTCTATTTTGCCGGCAGGGAAAAACCTATGGCCCGGTGGTTTCAGCTGATAGCACTCCGGCCATACAAAAAACCGGGAGCGTAGCATAACCATCGTAGCTAGCTACTACACTGAAGCTTGTTCAAACCATGTGATGCAAGCGAACCAACTTGTGGTTGGATGGTTAGAGGGACACTGGTATCCCCAGCCCACCAGGATTCAAATCCTGGTGCTCGCATTATTCCTGGATTTATTTCAGAATTTCCGGTGACGCGCTTTCAGTGGGAGAAGACGTTCCCATCGACGATGAGGCGCCTAGGTGACTTCGTAAATCTCAAGATGACATGCCGGCTCAATCTCTTGGAGGTGCTCATAGGGGTAGGGTGTGCGGGTGTGCATTCATAGGGATGAATGTGTTGACACACGAACACGTCACGTGTACCCTCGACGCCGGGGGTGATGCACCGCAGCTCACGTCGAAGGAGACCCGACCGACAGCGCGATACGCAAGACAGTCGACAGGCGCTTTTTGCAGACCTGAAAACCCCACACCCCTGGGAGGGACCCCGTCAGGGAGTGCGGCGGCTATGGGCTACCCTAGGTCGATTTGCTCGCCCCTAGAGCCTCGGGATTCGCAGTTCTCAAACACGAAGAACAGCGAAGAAGGAGATAGAAAAACGGTGGAGAGATAAAACGTATATGAAAAAATAGTATATTGATTTGTTCGATTGTGTGTTGTTCAATCGGCCGTCACCCCCAACATATATAAGAGGCGGCTGGACTTCCCGTACAAGCAAAGGATTTATCTAGGCTTTCCTTACAAGAAAATTACATCAATTTACGTCCTAGAATCCTAGTTTTGGTCCCACTCGGATTCAGCCTGAATCTGGTCCAATCTTCTGTCTTGCTCCTTGCGTGGGCTGTGGAATCTGCATATGACTTCCGATGGAGACGGTTCAAATATCAATTATGTGTACTTCGACGAGGCCAACAATCCGTATGTTGATCACTTTTCCAAATAAGACCATCTTGAATACTCCACGGGGTCATCTCTAATTTCGAGTCGGACTCGTTCATGTAGCTGACTGGACCGTCCGACTCTTGCAGCGTCTCTGCAGGTTGTAGTTGACCGTTTCAACGTTACGAACAACTCCCGTGTTAAACACTTCTTCATCCGAAGCCATCTAGATAAGTATTTGAGCCCATCTTCAGCATCTGGTCGGATTGGCCTCGACAGTTTCTACTGTTCACGGCAGCAAGTTTTCCCGGCAAGGTTACTGTTCACGGCGGCAAGCTTTCCCCGGTAGGTTACTGTTCACGGTGGCAAGCTCTCCCCCGGCAAGGTTACTGTTCACAGCGGCAAGCTTTCCCCGGCAAGGTTACTGTTCACGGCGGCAAGCTTTCCCCGGCAAGGTTACTGTTCACGGCGGCAAGCTTTCCCCGGCAAGGTTATTGTTCACGGCGGCAAGCTTTCCCCGGCAAGGTTACTGTTCATGGCGGCAAGCTTTCCCCGGCAAGGTTACTGTTCACGGCGGCAAGCTTTCCCCGGCAAGGTTATTGTTCACGGCGGCAAGCTTTCCCCGGCAAGGTTACTGTTCACGGCGGCAAGCTTTCCCCGGCAAGGTTTTTGAGGCCGCAAACGACCTCGGATGAAAATGTGTCCAAAAGCAAAGTTGACCATTTTGACGAGACGAAAAACTTTCATGTTGAACGTTTTCCGACTCGAGGCCATCTTCTGGGCCAAAACACTCACGCATTACATCAGACACTTGCCAAGACATGTCTGGTCTTCCGCGTCATATTTCGGCTCTTGACAGGGCTGCATCCAGGTAGCTCTAACTTTTGTATACGAACTCGGATTGAGATGATTTTTATATCAAAATCGACCGATTCGACGAGACGAAGACAATGCATGTAGAGCATTCCTTCATCCGAGATTGTCCTGGAGGCGTACTTGACCAAAAAGCACTCAGAGCACCTAAACATGACAATCTGAGTGTAGTTTTGGTCTTTGATATGATGCCGAATGATTACGGTCCAAACATCAAAGTTGTTCCACTCGACAATGTGAAATTTCTCATTTAGAATATTTTGTCATTTGAGGCCATCTCCATTGCATTCTGCATTGTGCCAAAATCAGGTGTCAACACAGGCCCCCCTGTTTTTTGGCAAAGCTTGCATGCCGAAAAATAATTTGCACCATGTTTGTTCTAAGGACGATGTCAACAATCCATCGGCCATCTATTCTTCTCAGGGCGATAATTATGTATCGGCCATGTTTGTGCTAAGGGCGATAATCGTATATCGGCCATTGCCTACTTAGGCTTCCTGCCACACACTCGGGTGGTACTTCTTCAAATATTTGCCATTGAGAGCTCGAGGTAAAAATGCCCCTTGTATTGATTCCACCAAATATGGATTTCCGGGAACAACTCTTGTAATCCTAAAAGGACCTTCCCAACTTGGAGACCACTTCCCGAATTTTCTATCTCTTGACTTTCCAGACGAGATCACCAACTTGAAAATTCTTCAACCTGACTTTCTTATTGTAAGCCCTTGCCACCCTCAACTTATCTCTCTCTATGGCATTCAAAGCAGCCAAACATTTATAAGCAACCTCATCAATGTTGTCCATCATCAAGTTATAGAAGTCTATTGCCGATAAATCATTTTGTTTGGCTATTCTCAAAGCATTCAAATTTACTTCCACTGGTAAAACAGCCTCCTGACCATATACTAGCTCATATGGAGTCACTTTCGTAGCACCATGCCTTGAGATTCTATGTGGCCATAATGCCTCAGACAACAAGTCATGCCATCTCCTTGGATTATCCTCAATCTTCTTCTTGATGAGCTCGATTAAAATTTTATTGCTAGACTCAGCTTGTCCATTAGCTTGGGCATAATATGGGGAGGAATTGAGCAGCTTTATGTTATAAGATTCGGCAAACTCTCTGACTTGGTGTGACATAAAAGATGAACCTTGATCCGTAGTTAATGTTTGAGGAATACCGAATCTATGAATAATGTGCTCGGTTATGAATTTAATTACCTCCGTATGCGTCATGTTCTTGAGAGGTACTGCTTCAGACCACTTAGTGAAATAATCAGTTGCCACCAATATGAACCGATGCCCCTTTGAAGAAGACGGATGGATTTGCCCAATAAAGTCTAAACCCCATCCTCTGAAGGGCCACAGCTTGATAATAGGATGCAACATAGCAGCGGGAGCCAATTGAATATCACCAAATTTTTGACAAGCTTCGCACCTTTATAATATCTGAAGCAATCATTAATCATGGTCGGCCAATAAAACCCAGCACGTCGTAATAACCATTTCATCTTATGAGCCGACTGGTGAGTACCACAAATGCCTTCATGTACCTCTCCCATAGCAACTCTTGCTTGGTCCTCATCCAAGCACTTTAAAAGAACATCATCAACTGTTCGGCGATAAAGATCATCATCCCTCATAGTATATTTAAAAGCCATACGTCGAACAGCCCTGTCCACCCTTTCACTCGGATTACGCAAGTAAGCAACAATGGGCTTCCTCCAGTCGGAATTGTCACCTGCACTAGATTTTTTGTTAATGACCGAATCAGTGGGTTCGGCCTCTTCTATACTGGTAAGACAAGACATCGGATTTTGAGAAATATGAAACATGCCATGATCAACATGGTATCCAGATGCTTGTTGTGCCAACTCATTTGCTTTCCAGTTGTCATGTCTAGATATATGTGCAATGCTAAAGCAATCCAAAGTAGAGATTATATCTAGACATTTATCAAGATAAACATTAAGTGATTCGTCCAAACACTGAAAGACTTTGGATATTTGCTGTACCACTAGTAATGAATCACCATAAGCCTCAATATGTGTAACACCTATAGCAAGTAACATCTCTAGGCCGAATAACAATGCTTCATATTCGGCTTGATTGTTTGTGCAAAAATATTCTAAGCGGCATGAGGCTTCAAAAACAGCACCATGAGGAGATATATAAACAATACCAACACCTTGGCCATTGCTACAAACTGACCCATCAAAGTATAATATCCATGGTACTAATGAAATAAGGTTCATATCAACATCATGCTTGTCATTAATCCGATGTTCAACAATGAAATCAGCAACAATTTGGCCTCTCATGGACTTTAGAGATTCATAAGCCAAATCATATTCAATCAAAGCATAAGCCGACTTGCCAATTCTACCACTAAGAATTGGCCTATGCAACATGTATTTAATGACATCGGTTTGACAAGCTACTACACAAGCACTCGACACTAAATAATGTCTCAGTTTTGTGCAAGCATAATATAAGCATAGACATAATTTCTCAATAAATGTATACCTTGTCTCTGCGTCCAATAAGCGGCGGCTTAAATAAGTGATGGCATGCTCTTTTCCTTCGGTCTCTTGAGTTAGAACAACACCAATAGCTTCTTCCTCTGCTGCAATGTAAAGTTTGAAGGGTTCCCTATGCTTGGGTGCTCTCATCACAAGAGGAGTGCACAAATAATTCTTGATCATATCAAATGCTTCTTGATGTTTTGCCCCCCAAGTGAAATCAGCATCATCCTTTAACCGAAGGATAGGAGTAAATGCATCAACTTTCCCTGACAGATTAGCTATGAACCTTCTCAAATAGTTGACCTTGCCAAGGAACTTTTGCATATCTCTCTTGCATGTTGGAGCCTCCACTTTCTGTATAGCCTCTATCTTTTTGGGATCAATCTCTATGCCATCTTCATGAATAATGAAACCCAAAAACTTGCCAGCTGATACGCCAAAAGCACACTTCAAAGGATTCATCTTCAGTCCATACTTTTTCATTCTTTCAAAAGCTAAACGCAAATCGGCCAAGTGAGATTCAAAAGCATCCGATTTGACAACAATATCATCAATATAAACTTCAAGTATGATACCGAGTAAATCATGGAAAATCAAATTCATAGCCCTTTGATATGTGGCTCCAGCATTTTTTAATCCGAATGTCATCACTGTCCACTCGAATAAACCAACGAAACCAGGGCATCGAAAAGCAGTCTTGTACATGTCCTCTTCGGCCATAAAAATTTGATTGTATCCGGCATTACCATCTAGAAAGCTAATAACCTTATGCCCAGAAGCATCATTAATAAGCATATCGGCTATTGGCATAGGATACTCATCTTTGGGTGTAGCCCTATTCAAATCTCTGAAATCAATGCACACCCTCAACTTGCCGGATCCTTTCTTCTCCACTGGGACAATGTTAGAAATCCACTCGGCGTACCTGCAAGGTCGAATGAAATTAGCTTCAAGCAGTCGACCGATCTCTTCCTTGATCCGGTCATATGTTTTCGGATTAAATTTTCTGGCCGACTGTTTATAAGGTCTAAAACCGGCCTTTATAGGCAACCGATGCTCCACTAGCTCTCGGCTTAACCCTGGCATCTCATGATATTCCCATGCAAAGCAACAAACATATTCTTTCAATAGCTCGATTAACTTAGCTTTACAATCGGCTTTCAAATTTTTGTTTATAAATGTCGGTCGAGTGACTGAACCATCTCCAATATCTACCTCTTCTAATGGATCGGCCGACGTAAAACCTTGTCCAAGTTTATCCATGTCATCCAACTCCTCTATAGACTCATACATATCGTTCTCGCTGGACCGATATTTCACAAGACGTTTTTGTAACCACTCAGAGCTAGAATCCATTTAAACATATCATACCTTGGAGCCGATTGCATTCAGTCGGCTTTAAAGAGACGGGCACAAAACCATTCTTGGTTGCGCTGAGAAAATCAAACTCTGATAAGTCACGTCCCGTCAAGCAAGTAGCATTGGGATGTTGCCAATCCACCGATGCATCGGCCAAAGCAACACAGGCCGAGTTATCCGCATGAATGACTTCCACTTCATCATCAACCCACTGAATCAAAAACTGGTGCGTAGTGGATGGCACGCACTGGTTTGCATGAACCCAATCACGGCCTAGTATGACGTTGTAGTTACCTTGCACCTCAGCGACAAAGAATGCAGTAGCCAAAGTTTTGCTTCCGACTGTAAGCTCCACATACATCACACCTTTGGCTTCAGTTTTCTCTTTGCCTTCAAACCCGTTAAGCACCATATTGGTCTTGATCAATTCTTCATCAGGCAAACCCAATTTCTTGAAGACCGAATAGGGCATAAGATTTACCACAGCACCACCATCAACAAGCATCCGAGTGAGCGACGACCCATTGATATGACCTCTGAGATATAATGGTTTCAGATGCGTTACTGGTTCTTTTGGCTTCTCGAATATCGTGTTTTTAGGGCCAAAATCCAGCTGAGCCACCTCCCCTTCCTCATCTACAGCACGAAACTCAGCAGGCAAGTAATACACCATATTGATATCCATACCTTCATGAACCGGTGTAGACTCATAGTCCAACATATCAGCCTCCTCCTCAAGTGCATCCACTGATTCAGAAATTTGTCCGAGTGAAGAGGAAGCAATAGGTAACGTAGACGATGCAATGATTGCGTCGTCCTTTTTTGGTAGTGTAGGTGCTACTGTGATAGGCGTAGAGGCCACTGTATCTCGTATTTGTTTGGGCCTCCACACTTGTTTTGTAGGTACCATAGGCCGAGTGTCATTGAACAACTTATCCCTTTGCTTCTCAGCCTCTTGTTCTGCCATCTCTTGGCTCCTTAACCTCTGTAGTTTCCTCTTCTGTGTCTATGTTAGCCCTGGAGGACACCACTTTGGCTGAGTGTATTTAGGATCTCTCGTTTTTACTCGGCTGGTGCTTGCTTCATGGTCATTAGCCGAGTGCTTTGGCGCGATAGAAAGTATCGGCTCAATCGGTTTGCTATGCACAATTGGCTGCTGTATGGCAAATGTTTTGGTGCCCAAGATAAGTGAGTCGGCATCCGTTTTCTCCTTGCTTTTTCATGACTCAACTGCTGCAACACTTGGTGACTTAACACGCCATTCTTTTCGACTTTCCAGATGCATGAAATTTCCACTCGGTCGCATATTTTGACCAGCCGACTGATAGTCACCGATGTTGAGTCGGCCATTATATGAGTAATCAAGTCGATCCCACACAGATTGCCTCTGCTCTTCTGAAAACTGCGCCCTTGGTCCACTCGGTTTTGTATACCGACTGAACATATCAGCTGATGGTGACCTTGGTCATTTCAGATGAGTCGGTCGATTGAAACTAGAACCGGCCGACTGGTTAGCATACTTGGACAGCAATATATCAAAAGTTGGCTTGATCCGCTTGCGCTGCACTTTAGCTTCATTCTTCTTCCACTTGCTAACTTCTGGACTCTTGGGCTAGACAAATTTAACACGAGTATTTTCTTGCACTTGCGGTTGCCCCCCGAGTGTAGGATTCTTGATGGTGATTTTGATCACTTCCTTGCCATCGGGTTGCTTATCAAGCACAACCTGTCTCCCCAAGACCTTGTTGTCCTCCTTGTCTTTCCTGGGCTCACCGACAATGACATTAGCTTTATTAGCAGATTCGGCTACCTCCGGCCGAATGAGTAGCTTCTTCCCCTCCAAATCCATGGTATTCATTGGAAAAGGCTGTTTATCAACTTGCATTTCAGAAAAGTTCAATCGTCCGTCATTAATGGCCGATTGTATCTGTCCTCGAAAAACATTGCAATCGTTAGTAGCATGAGAAAAAGAATTATGATACTTGCAATAAGCGCGCCGTTTCAGCTCTTCAAACGGCGGCAAAGTATGAGTTATTCTAATAATTTCAGCTTGCAGCAAAGCATCAAATATTTTATCACACTTGGCAACGTTAAAAGTAAACTTCATCTCTTCATCACGATTCTTATGAATCGGTTTCAGATCATTGCAAGTAAATGGTTTGGCCTTAGATGGCCAAACAAATTCAGTAGAAAAAACATCACCCTCATCGTCCGAGTGATCACTATCATATTCGATCATATTCATCTTTGGACGATCGGCTTTGTATCTATGCACTTCTTTGAGGTCTTTGCTTCGGCTTTCCTGAGCCAAAGCCCTTTGTAAGACTTGGTTGATATTTAAGAACTCATAGCCTTCTAGCTTTTCTCTGATGAGAGTTCTCAAACCACTCAGCACTAGGTCTGCCAAGTCTCTCTCGGTTATCACCAAACTAAAACACCGTTTTTTTTTGTTTCTCTAAACCTCTTGACGTAATCGGAGACCGATTCATCATGCTTCTGCTTAACCGATGTTAGATGTGACAACTTGAGTTCATTGTCGCCGCTATAAAAGTGATCATGAAACTTCTGCTCTAGCTGCGACCAAACCCGAATGGAACCATGGGGTAAAGAAGAAAACCATGAAAATGCGTTACCAGTTAATGATAAAGGAAATAAACGCACTTTCAATTCGTTCAATGAGCCTGCCTCACCCAATTGTGCTAAATATTGACTAACATGCTCCCATGTGGTTTTTGTGCCTTCTCCATTAAATTTAACAAAATCTGGAATTTTATATCCTGGAGGGCACTGGGTGGCATCAAAGTACTCGGGGTACGGCTTTTGGTAAATCCGATTCCGAGGTAACTCAACTCCAAAATTCTCTCGAAGCATCTTAGCCATCTCCTCTCTAAGATTAGCTAGACCATCATCCATAGTGGACAATGACGCTTGTGGCAGTGGCATAGGAGGAGTAGGGTTACTAGCTGTAGGTAGGAATTGTGGCATGTACGTCGACCCATATTTTGGTAATGGTCGAGTGGATGTAGCTGTAGGTAGGGTTTGGTTCGGCGTTGCCACCGAACCTGGCACGCTCATAATAGGATTAATGGGCGCAGCCACAATCTGATTTGTTTGGGTAGGATAATAAGTCATCGGCATGGGAGGCGCCGATGAGATGGGCAAAGACATATTAGGGTTTTGCACACTAGCAGCTACACCATCATTACCACTAGACGATTGAGATATATTCTTCTGAGCATTAGTATTTTCTATGAAAGTTTGATAGACTAGATTGTTACCATCAGCAATACGACTTTCAATCTCAGCCCACTGCTCAGGAGAAAAGGCAGTACTTACAGAAGGTTTAACCTGTTCAGTTTGAAGAGGAGGGCACTTGATTTCTTCAATCGGAGTGATGTTGCCTTGGCGATCTTTCTTGAATTTTGCAAGGAACTCCTGCAGGTCCTTCTCCTAGCGCGCCTTCTTGTACTCCTCATAGACTTGGTGATGATCGGCCGATATCTCATCAAGACTGGGCTTAATGATGTTATCGGCGTCTACCTCAGATGGCTTGGGAAGATCGGACATGGTGGATGATGATGATTGATCTTCGTCCCCAGCGGAGTCCCCAAAAAAGTGTGTTGACACACGAACACGTCACGTGTACCCTCGACGCCGGGGGTGATGCACCGCAGCTCACGTCGAAGGAGACCCGACCGACAGCGCGATACGTAAGACAGTCGACGGGCGCTTTTTGCAGACCCGAAAACCCCACACCCCCGGGAGGGACCCCGTCAGGGAGTGCGGCGGCTATGGGCTGCCCTAGGTCGATTCGCTCGCCCCTAGAGCCTCGGGATTTGCAGCTCTCAAACACGAAGAACAACAAAGAACGAGATAGAAAAACAGTGCAGAGATAAAACGTATATGAAAAAATAGTATATTGATTTGTTCGATTGTGTGTTGTTCAATCGGCCGTCACCCCCAACATATATAAGAGGCGGCTGGACCTCCCGTACAAGCAAAGGATTTATCTAGGCTTTCCTTACAAGAAAATTACATAAATTCACGTCCTAGAATCCTAGTTCTGGTCCCACTCGGATTCAGCCCGAATCTGGTCCAATCTTCTGTCTTGCTCCTTGCGTGGGCTGTGGAATCTGCATATGACTTCCGATGGAGACGGTTCAAATATCAATTATGTGTGCTTCGACGAGGCCAACAATCCGTATGTTGATCACTTTTCCAAATAAGACCATCTTGAATACTCCACGGGGTCATCTCTAATTTCGAGTCGGACTCGTTCATGTAGCTGACTAGACCGTCCGACTCTTGCAGCGTCTCTGCAGGTCGTAGTTGACCGTTTCGACGTTACGAACAACTCCCGTGTTGAACACTTCTTCATACGAAGCCATCTAGATAAGTATTTGAGCCCATCTTCAGCATCTGGTCGGATTGGCCTCGACAGTTTCTACTGTTCACGGCAGCAAGCTTTCCCGGCAAGGTTACTGTTCACGGCGGCAAGCTTTCCCCGGCAGGTTACTGTTCATGGCGGCAAGCTCTCCCCCGGCAAGGTTACTGTTCATAGCGGCAAGCTTTCCCCGGCAAGGTTACTGTTCACGGCAGCAAGCTTTCCCCGGCAAGGTTACTGTTCACGGCGGCAAGCTTTCCCCGGCAAGGTTACTGTTCACGGCGGCAAGCTTTCCCCGGCAAGGTTACTGTTCACGGCGGCAAGCTTTCCCCGGCAAGGTTTTTGAGGCAGCAAACGACCTCGGATGAAAATGTGTCCAAAAGCAAAGTTGACCGTTTTGACGAGACGAAAAACTTTCGTGTTGAACGTTTTCCGACTCGAGGCCATCTTCTGGGCCAAAACACTCACGCATTACATCAGACACTTGCCAAGACATGTCTGGTCTTCCGCGTCATATTTCGCCTCTTGACAGGGCTGCATCCAGATAGCTCTAACTTTTGCATACGAACTCGGATTGAGATGATTTTTATATCAAAATTGACCAATTCGACGAGACGAAGACAATGCATGTAGAGCATTCCTTCATCCGAGATTGTCCTGGAGGCGTACTTGACCAAAAAGCACTCAGAACACCTAAACATGACAATCTGAGTGTAGTTTTGGTCTTTGATATGATGTCGAATGATTATGGTCCAAACATCAAAGTTGTTCCCCTTGGAAATGTGAAATTTCTCATTTAGAATATTTTGTCATTTGAGGCCATATCCATTGCATTCTGCATTGTGCCAAAATCAGGTGTCAACAGAATGTAAGCGCGTATGTATGAGTGCTCGCGTCTTTACTGATGTTAAAAAAACATGTGATGCAATGCGTGCGTTGCGGCACATCCTTCCGTGCCGTGACGAAGAAGTCAGTAGTCGCGCTGAGCATTCCCCAAAACCTTATCACCCTTCTCCCGTACAGGACTCAAAGAGGAGCGATTCGGAGGCCTACTGTCCCGACTCGCAGTGCACGCCGCAAGTTGGGATGAGGAAGACGGCAGCAGCTTAGAGATTGGAACCGGTGGCGAGAGGAAGAAGAAGTTCTGATGTCTCTCTGAGAGGAGCGACCTCCCTTTTATAGGCGCAAGAGGAGGAGGTATAGGCTGCGCCGGGAGTTGAAGGGAACGGGGGAGACGAAATGAACAAGCAGCAGGCGAAGGGTGCAACGTTCGTATTCAATATCCACTATAGCAAAAACTTTCCAGCTCTCGAGTGACTATACACGTAGTGCGTGGCAAAAAATTAGATATCGGCTCGGCTCATTCCCGCAACCCGCGTCGCATCGCAATGAGACGGCGGCGGAGGTTGAGCGCGCGTGGATGTCCTTCTTGTTGGGTAACGTAGCATAAATTCAAAATTTTCCTACGTGTCACCAAGATCTATCTATGGAGTCATCTAGCAACGAGGGAGGAGTGGATCTACATACCCTTGTAGATCGCGCGCGGAAGCGTTCAAGAGAACGGGGTTGATGGAGTCGTACTCGTCGTGGTTCAAATCACCGATGATCCTAGCGCCGAACGGACGGCACCTCCGCGTTCAACACACTTTCGGAGATACCTGTAGTGCACCTTTATAGTCACCCAGTTACGTTGTGACGTTTGGTACACCCAAAGCATTCCTACGGCATCCGGAAGTTGCACAATCTCATGGTCTAAGGAAATGATACTTGACATTAGAAAAGCTTTAGCATACGACCTACACGATCTTTGTGCTAGGCTTAGGATTGGGTCTTGTCCATCACATCATTCTCCTAATGATGTGATCCCATTATCAATGACATCCAATGTCCATGGTCAGGAAACCGTAACCATCTGTTGATCAACGAGCCAGTCAACTAGAGGCTTACTAGGGACATTGTGTTGTCTATGTATCCACACATGTATCTGAGTTTCCTATCAATACAATTCTAGCATGGATAATAAACGATTATCATGAACAAGGAAATATAATAATAATCAATTTATTATTGCCTCTAGGGCATATTTCCAACAGTCTCCCACTTGCGCTAGAGTCAATAATCTAGTTCACATCACTATGTGATTAACACTCAATGAGTTCTGGGTTTGATCATGTTGCTTGTGAGAGAGGTTTTAGTCAACGGGTCTGAACCTTTCAGATCCGTGTGTGCTTTACAAATCTTTTTGTCATCTCCTAGATGCAGTTACCACGCTCTATTTGGAGCCATTTCAAATAACTGTTCTACTTGGAGTTATTCTAAATTGTTGCTCCATTATACGTATCCGGCATCTCTACTCGGAGCAATCCGGATAGGTGTTAAGCTTGCATCATCGTAACCCTTTACGTCGAACTCTTTATCACCTCCATAACCGAGAAAATTCCTTAGTCCACTAGTTACTAAGGATAACTTTGACCGCTATACTGTGAACCATTCTTGGATCACTCTTGTACCCCTTGACTGACTCATGGCAAGGCACACTTCAGGTGCGGTACGCAGCATAGCATACTGTAGAGCCTATGTCTTAAGCATAGGGGACGACCTTCGTCCTTTCTCTCTATTCCGCCGTGGTCGAGCTTTAAGTCTTAACTTCATACCTTACAACTCAGGCAAGAACTCCTTCTTTGACTGATCCATCTTGAACACCTTCAAGATCATGTCAAGGAATGTGCTCATTTGAAAGTACCATTAAGCGTTTTGATCTATCCTTATAGATCTTGATGCTCAATGCTCAAGTAGCTTAATCCAGGCTTTCCATTGGAAAACACTTTCCAAATAACCCTATATGCTTTCCAGAAATTCTACGTCATTTCTGATCAACAATATGTCAACAACATATATTCATCAGAAATTCTATAGTGCTCCCACTCACTTCTTCGGAAATACAAGTTTCTCATAAACTTTGTATACACCAAAGTCTTTGATCATCATCAAAGCATACATTCCAACTCCGAGATGCTTACTCCAGTCCTTAGAAGGATTGCTGGAGCTTTGCATACTTATTAGCATCTTTCAGGATTGACAAAAACCTTCCGTCTGTATCACATACAACCTTTCCTCAAGAAAATCGTCGAGGAAACAATGTTTTTTGCATCCTATCTGCAAGATTTCATAAATAATGCAGTAATCGCTAATATAATTCCAACAGACTCTTAGCATCGCTACGAGTGAGAAAGTCTCACCGTAGTTAACTCCTTGAACTTGTCAGAAAACATATTAACGACAAGTCGAGCTTTCTTAATGGTGACATTTACCATCATTGTCCGTCTTCCTTTTAAAATCCATCTGTACTCAACAGCCTCACGACCATCGAGCTGTTCTGTCAAAGTCTACACTTTGTTTCCATAGATGGATCCTCTCTCGGATTTTATGGCCTCGAGCCATTTATCGGAATCCGGGCCCACCATCGCTTCTCCACAGCTTGTAGGCTCATTGTTGTCTAGCAACATGACTTCCAAGACAGGATTGCGTACCACTCAGAAGTAGTACGAATCCTTGTCATCCTACGAGGTTTGGGAGTGACTTGATCCGAAGTCTCATGATCAATATCATAAGCTTCCACTTCAATTGGTGTAGTTGCCACAGGAACAACTCTTTGTGCCCTGCTATACACTAGTTGAAGTAACGATTCAATAACCTCATCAAGTCTCCACCATCCCCCACTCAATTCTTTCGAGAGAAACTTTTCCTAGAGAAAGGACCTGATTCTTGAAACAATCCCTTATTGCTTTCGGATCTGAGACAGGAGGTATACCCAACTGTTTTTGGGTGTCCTATGAAGATGCATTTATCCGCTCTGGGTTCGAGCTTATCAGCCTGAAACTTTTTCACATAAGCGTCGCAACCCCAAACCTTTTAAGAAATGACAGCTTAGTTTTCTCTAAACGATAGTTCATACGGTGTCATCTCATCGGAATTACGTGGTGCCCTATTTAAAGTGAATGTGGTTGTCTCTAATGCCTAACCCATAAACTATCGTGGTAATTCGATAAGAGACATCATGGTATGCATCATATCCAATAGGGTGCAGTTATGATGTTCGGACACACCATCACACTATGGTGTTCCAGGCTGTATTAGTTGTGAAACAATTTCCACAATGTCTTAATTCTGTGCCAAACTCGTAATTCAGATATTCATCTCTATGATCATATCATAGATATTTTATCCTCTTGTCACGACGATCTTTCAACTTCACCCTGAAATTACTTGAACCTTTCAATAATTCAGACTCGTGATTCATCAAGTAAATATACTCAACATCTACTCAAATCATCTGTGAAGTAAGAAGATAACGATATCCACTACACGCCTCAGCACTCATTGGACTGCACACATCAAAATGCATTACTTCCAACAAGTTGCTTTCTAGTTCCATTTTACTGAAAATGAGGCTTTCAGTCATCTTGCCCATGTGGTATGATTTGCATGTCTCAAGTGATTCAAAATTAAGTGAGTCAAAACGGTCCATTTGCATGGAGTTTCTTCATGCATATACACCAATAGACATGGTTCGCATGTCTCAAACTTTTCAAAAATGAGTGAGTCCAAAGATCCATCAACATGGAGCTTCTTCATGCGTTTTACACCGATATGACTTACGTGGCAGTGCCACAAGTAGGTGGTACTATCATTACTATCTTTTGGCATGAACATGTGTATCACTACGATCGATATTCAATGAACCATTCATTTTAGGTGTAAGACCATTGAAGGTATTATTCAAATAAACAGAGGAACCATTATTCTCCTTAAATGAATAACCGTATTGTGATAGACATAATCCAATCATGTCTATGCTCAACGCAAACACCAATCTCGATGGTAGAGGGAGCGTACGATATTTGATCAACCTTGGAAATACTTCCAACACATATCGTCAGCTCATCTTTAGCTAGTCTCCATTTATTCCGTAGCTTTTATTTTGAGTTACTAACACTTAGCAACCGAACCGGTATCTAATACCCTGGTGCTACTAGGAGTACTAGTAAAGTACACATTAGCATAATGTATATCCAATATACTTCTATCGATAGCCTTCTCATCTACCAAGTATCTAGGGTAATTCTGCTCCAGTGGATGTTCCCCTTATTACAGAAGCACTTAGTCTCGGGTTTGGGTTCAACCTTGGGTTTCTTCACTAGAGCAGCAGCTGAATTGCCGTTTCATGAAGTATCCCTTCTTGCCCTTGCCCTTCTTGAAACTAGTGGTTTTACCGACCATCAACAATTGATGCTCCTTCTTGATTTCTACTTTTGTGGTGTCAAACATCGCGAATATCTCAAGGATCATCATATATGTCCCTGATATATTATAGTTCATCACGAAGCTCAAGCAACTTGGTGGTAATGACTTCGGAGAACCATCACTATTTCATATGGAAGATCAACTCCCACTCGATTCAAGCGATTGTTGTACTCAGACAATCTGAGCACAAGTTCAACAATTGAGCTTTTCTCCCTTAGTTTGCAGGCTAAGAAAATCGTCGGAGGTCTTATACCTCTTGACGTGGGCACGAGCCTGAAATCTCAATTTCAGCCCTCGAAACATCTCATATGTTTCGCGACGTTTCAAAACGTCTTCGGTGCCTCAACTCTAAGCCGTTTAACTGAATTATCACGTAGTTATCAAAATGTGTATGTCAGATGTTCGCAACATCCATAGACAACGTTCGAGGTTCAGCACACTGAGCGGTGCATTAAGGACATAAGCCTTCTATGAAGCAATGAGGACAATCCTCAGTTTACGGACCTAGTCCGCATAATTGCTACTATCAACTTTCAACTAAATTTTCTCTAGGAACATATCTAAACAGTAGAACTAAAGCGCGAGCTACGACATAATTTGCGAAGCCCCTTTTTGACTATGTTCAGGATAATTAAGTTCATCTTATGAACTCCCACTCAGATAGACATCCCTCTAGTCATCTAAGTGATTACATGATCCGAGTCAACTAGGCCGTGTCCGATCATCATGTGAGACGGACTAGTCATCATCGGTGAACATCTTCATGTTGATCGTATCTACCATATGACTCATGCTCGACCTTTCGGTCTCTTGTGTTCCGAGGCCATGTCTGTACATGCTAGGCTCGTCAAGTTAACCCTAAGTGTTTTGCATGTGTAAAACTGTCTTACACCCGTTGTATGTGAACGTAAGGATCTATCACACCCGATCATCACGTGGTGCTTCGAAACGACGAACTTTAGCAACGGTGCACAGTTAGGGGAGAACACATTCTTGAAATTGTAATGAGGGATCATCTTATTTACTACCGTCGTTCTAAGCAAATAAGATGTATAAACATGATAAACATCACATGCAATCAAATAATAGTGACATGATATGGCCAATATCATATAGCTCCTTTGATCTCCATCTTGGGGCTCCATGATCATCTTGTCACCGGCATGACACCATGATCTCCATCATCATGATCTCCATCATCGTGTCTTCTTGAAGTTGTCTCGTCATCTATTACTTCTACTACTATGGCTAACGCTTTAGCAATAAAGTAAAGTAATTACATGACGTTTAAGTTGACACGCAGGTCATAAATAAATAAAGACAACTCCTATGGCTCCTGCCGGTTGTCATACTCATCGACATGCAAGTCGTGATACCTATTACAAGAACATGATCAATCTCATACATCACATATATCATTCATCACATCCTTTTGGCCATATCACATCACATAGCATACCCTGCAAAAACAAGTTAGACGTCCTCTAATTGTTGTTTGCATGTTTTACGTGGCTGCTATGGGTTTCTAGCAAGAACGTTTCTTATCTATGCAAAACCACAACGTGATATGCCAATTGCTATTTACCCTTCATAAGGACCCTTTTCATCGAATCCGACCCGACTAAAGCGGGAGAGACAGACACCCGCCAGCCACCTTATGCAACTAGTGCATGTTTGTCGGTGGAACCGGTCTCACGTAAGCATACGTGTAAGGTTGGTCCGGGCCGCTTCATCCCACAATACCGTCGAATCAAGATAAGACTAGTAACGGCAAGCATATTGAACAAAATCAACGCCCACAACTTCTTTGTGTTCTACTCGTGCATAGAATCTACACATAGACCTAGCTCATGATGCCACTGTTGGGTAACGTAGCATAAATTCAAAATTTTCCTACGTGTCACCAAGATCTATCTATGGAGTCATCTAGCAACGAGGGAGGAGTGGATCTACATACCCTTGTAGATCGCGCACAGAAGCGTTCAAGAGAACGGGGTTGATGGAGTCGTACTCGTCGTGATTCAAATCACCGATGATCCTAGCGCCGAACGGACGGCACCTCCGCGTTCAACACACGTACGGAGCAGCGACGTCTCCTCCTTCTTGATCCAGCAAGGGGGAGGAGAGGTTGATGGTGATCAAACAGCACGACGGCGTGGTGGTAGTAGCGGGATTCCAACAGGGCTTCGCCAAGCGCTGCGGGAGGAGGAAGATGTGTCATGGGAGGGAGAGGGAGGCGCCAGGTCTTAGGTTTTGTTGCCTTCCCTTCCCCCCCACTATATATAGGGCCAAGGGAGAGGGGGAGGGCGCAGCATTGCCCCTTCCTCCAAGGAAGGGTGCGGCCAAGGGGGGGAGGAGTCCATCCTCCCCAAGGCACCTCGGAGGTACCTTCCCCCTTTAGGACTCTCCCCTCCTCTTGTCCCTTTGGCGCATGGGCCTATAGGGGTTGGTGTCCTTGGCCCATGTAGGACAAGGCGCACCCCCTACAGCCCATGTGGCCCCCCGGGGCAGGTGGCCCCACCCGGTGGACCCCCGGGACCCTTCCGGTGGTCCCGGTACAATACCGGTGACCCTGAAACTTGTCCCAATGGCCGAAATAGCACTTCCTATATATAATTCTTTACCTCCGGACCATTCCGGAACTCCTCGTGACGTCCGGATCTCATCCGAGACTCCGAACAACTTTCGGGTTACCGCATACTAATATCTCTATAACCCTAGCGTCACCGAACCTTAAGTGTGTAGACCCTACGGGTTCGGGAAGCATGCAGACATGACCGAGATGTTCTCCAGTCAATAACCAACAGCGGGATCTGGATACCCATGTTGGCTCCCACATGTTCCACGATGATCTCATCAGATGAACCACGATGTCAAGGACTTAATCAATCCCGTATACAATTCCCTTTGTCTAGCGGTATTGTACTTGCCCGAGATTCGATCATCGGTATCCCTATACCTTGTTCGATCTCGTTACCGGCAAGTCTCTTTACTCGTTCCGTAACACATCATCCCGTGATCAACTCCTTGATCACATTGTGCACATTATGATGATGTCCTACCGAGTGGGCCCAGAGATACCTCTCCGCTTACACGGAGTGACAAATCCCAGTCTCGATTCGTGCCAACCCAACAGACACTTTCGGAGATACCTGTAGTGCACCTTTATAGTCACCCAGTTAGGTTGTGACGTTTGGTACACCCAAAGCATTCCTACGGCATCCGGGAGTTGCACAATCTCATGGTCTAAGGAAATGATACTTGACATTAGAACAGCTTTAGCATACGAACTACACGATCTTTGTGCTAGGCTTAGGATTGGGTCTTGTCCATCACATCATTCTCCTAATGATGTGATCCCGTTATCAATGACATCGAATGTCCATGGTCAGGAAACCGTAACGATCTATTGATCAACGAGCCAGTCAACTAGAGGCTTACTAGGGACATTGTGTTGTCTATGTATCCACACATGTATCTGCGTTTCCTATCAATACAATTCTAGCATGGATAATAAACGATTATCATGAACAAGGAAATATAATAATAATCAATTTATTATTGCCTCTAGGGCATATTTCCAACACCTCTTGTTCTCATGCTCATACAAGTGGAGAAAGAACCTCCCTTATAAGGAGGTCCAACTTTTACTAAACTAACAATGTGGGACTAAACTTTAATAGTATCCCTTGCCTTGCACGGATGAGCCAAGTGGGCCTCTATGATTTATTTAGGAAATTTCTAAAATAGTTATTGGGCTGTCTTAAAATAGACTAAATTCCAACACTTGGTGCTATCTACTCCCTTCGTTTCTAAATATTTGTCTTTTTAGATATTTCAACAAGTGACTATATACGAAACAAAATGAGTGAATCTACACTTCAAAATATGTCTATATACATCCATATGTGATAGTCCATGTGGGAGGATCACATTCCCAGGAATATCAATAGCATTGCCCACAATTATGCTCACCAGGTTCTCAATTCAAGAGTAGAACCTGTTTTTAGATTTACAAATTCAGCTCATTCTCCTTGTCCTTCTATTTCTTTTTTTTTGTGGGGGCCTTGTCCTTCTATGCTTTCTATTCAAAACTTTCAGGTTGAAGGATTTGTAATACACACTGTATTTTACAAATGAGTTGAATGAAATTTGGCGCCTGAATGCGCCTTTCTTGTGTTCAAAAAAATATGCAAAAATAACGGGAGGGTATTTACCGTAGCTACGCCGCAGCTAGTTCAACGTTCAAACCATGCAATGCGTGTGCTGCGGCACAACATTCAGGACGTTGTGCTTGTCCACTTCAAGTGTTCTTGCGTTGTCTAATTTAGGGCATCTAGAAAAGAAGCGGTGCCTATTTGGATGCTTAGATGGTAAAAAAAATCAGTTAAGCAGCAGCGATCTAGGAGTCTGATTCCCCAACGTACACGCGCTTGTTTGGTGCTTACGTAATAGTTTTTCACTTTAAAATAGGTGAGGCGCCGGGCGACGGAGGAGGCATCGACGCAAGCCATATTGCACGCAGTAGATGCAGGAGTAGGCAACTGCGTGGCATAAGGTCGAAGTCTACCGCACGATCCGAAACAGACGTCCGTTTTGTCTGGATCCTGTCCATTTGGATAGGATAATGGGGTCATGTCCGGGCCGTTTCTGAGATGCGGTGGCCGCGCGGACGCATCCCAGCAGCATCATGTCCGCGTACTTTTTTCTTTGCAAGCCCTTGATCTTTTTTTCATCATTCATTTTTGATGTATGGGAATACATCATCAAATTTTGACTAGAAAAATAAGACCAAAGAAATTAAGAACCACAAGAATACATTTTAGAAGATATCCAACTTCCATAACTGCTCCTGTAAGTTGGATTAATGTCTTCCCGATGCATTAATTGTTGATCTGCGGAGGAGCCTCGATCTTTCGTGCTTCTTTCTTCTTCGAGTCTAAAGAAGTAGAGGTTGCTTACTCGCATCTAGTGTCGTGTCTAGCCTTTAATCTAGCAACAAGTGCATGTAGGAAATATGCCCTAAAGGCAATAATAAAGTTGTTATTTATATTTTCTTATATCATGATAAATGTTTATTATTCATGCTAGAATTGTATTAACCGGAAACTTAGTACATGTGTGACTACATAAACAAACAGAGTGTCACTAGTTTGCCTCTACTTGACTAGCTCATTGAATCAATGATGGTTATGTTTTCTAACCATCGACATGAGTTGTCATTTGATTAACGGGATCACATCATTAGAGAATGATGTGATTGACTTGACCCATCCGTTAGCTTAGCATGATGATCGTTTAGTTTGTTGCTATTGCTTTCTTCATAACTATACATGTTCCTATGACTATGAGATCATACAACTCCCGAATACCGGAGGAACACTTTGTGTGCTACCAAATGTCACAACGTAACTAGGTGATTATAAAGGTGCTCTACAGGTGTCTTCGATGGTGTTTGTTGAGTTGGCATGGATCAAGATTAGGATTTGTCACTCCGATTGTCGGAGAGGTATCTCTGGGCCCTCTCGGTAATGTACATCACTATAAGCCTTGCAAGCAATGTAGCTAATGAGTTAGTTACGGGATGTAGCATTACGGAACGAGTAAAGAGACTTGCCAGTAACGAGATTAAACTAGGTATTGAGATACCGACGATCGAATCTTGGGCAAGTAACATATCAATGACAAAGGGAACAACGTATACCGTTATGCGGATTGACCGATAAAGATCTTTGTAGAATATGTAGGAGCCAATATGAGCATCCAGGTTCCGCTATTGGTTATTGACCGGAGACATGTCTCGGTCTTGTCTACATAGTTCTCGAACCTGTAGGGTCCGCATGCTTAACGTTCGGTGACGATTGGTATTATGAGTTTATGTGATTTGATGTACCGAAGGTTGTTCGGAGTCTCGGATGAGATCATGGACATGACGAGGAGTCTCAAAATGATCGAGTCGTAAAGATCTATATATTGGAAGACTATATTCGGACATCGGAAAGGTTCCGAGTGATCCGGGTATTTTTCGGAGTACCAGGGGAGTTACAGGAATACGGGAGTACATATGGGTCTTAGTGGGCTTTAAGGGAAAAATAGGAGAAGCCACGAGGGCTGGTCGCGCGCCCCCCATGGCCCTAGTCCGAATTGGACTAGGGGAGGGGTTGCGCCCCCTCTTTGCTTCTCCTTCCCTTCTCCTTGCCTTCTCCTTCCTCCCCCCTTCTAGTAGGACTAGGAAAGGAGGAATGCTACTCCTACCAGGAGGAGGATTCCCCCCTTGGTGCGCCCCGAGAAGCCGGCCGGCCGGCCTCCCCTTCCTTCTTTATATACGCGGGGAGGGGGGCACACCCTAGAACACATAAGTTGACATTGTTTTTAGCTATGTGCGGTGGCCCCCTGTGACGCCCCCGATTCAATCGTACACTAATCATACACGCAAACGTGTACGATCAAGATTAGGGACTCACGGGAAGATATCACAACACAACTCTACAAATAAAAATAAGTCATACAAGCATCATATCACAAGCCAGGGGCCTCCAGGCCTCGAATACAGAGCTCGATCATAGAAGAGTCAGCGGAAGCAACAATATCTAAGTACACACATAAGTTAAACAAGTTTGCCTTAAGAAGGCTAGCACAAACTGGGATACAGATCGAAAGAGGCGCAGGCCTCCTGCCTGGGATCCTCCTAAACTACTCCTGGTCGTCGTCAACGGCCTGCACGTAGTAGTAGGCACCTCCAGTGTAGTAGGAGTCGTCGTCGACGGTGTCGTCTGGCTCCTGGACTCCATCATCTGGTCGCAGCAATCGAGTATAGAAAGGGGAAAAGAGGGAGCAAAGCAACCGTGAGTACTCATCCAAAGTACTCGCAAGCAAGGAGTTACACTACATATGTCTGCATTGGTATGAAATGGAAAAGGGGTATCATATGTGGACCGAACTGCAGAATGCCGGAATAAGAGGGGGATAGCTAGTCCTTTCGAAGACTACGCTTCTGATAACCTCCATCTTGCAGCAAAAGAAGAGAGTAGATGGTAAGTTCACCAAGTATCATCGCATAGCATAATCCTATCCGGCGATCCTCCCCTCGTCGCCCTGCGAGAGAGCGATCACTGGATTGTATCTCGCACTTGAAAGGGTGTATTTTATTAAGTATCCGGTTCTAGTTGTCATAAGGTCAAGGTACAACTCCAAGTCGTCCTGTTACCGAAGATTACGACTATTCGAATAGATTAACTTCCCTGTAGGGGTGCACCACATTTCCCAACACGCTCGATCCCCTTTGTCCGGACACACTTTCCTAGGTCATGCCTGGCCTCGAAAGATCAACACGGCGCAGCCCTGCTTAGGAACAACAGAGAGGTCAGCACGCCGGTCTAAATCCTATGGCGCAGGGGTCTGGGCCCATCGCCCATTGCAAACCTGCACGTTGCGTGGGTGGCTAGAGAGAAGACCTAGCAACCTCCATTACAAAGGAAGTTGCGTTACGCGGTCCAACCCGGCGCGCGCCGCTCAGTCGCTGACGTCACGAAGGCTTCGGCTGATACCACGACGTCGAGTGCCCATAACTGTCCCCGCGTAGTTGGTTAGTGCGTATAGGCCAGTAGCCAGACTCAGATCAAATACCCAGATCTCGTTAAGCGTGTTATTTTGAAGTAACCGCGAACGCCGACTAGGGCCAGGCCCACCTCTCTCCTAGGTGGTCTCAACTTGCCCTGTCGCTCCGCCACAAAGTAACAGTCGGGGGCCGTCGGGAACCCAGGCCCACCACTACCTGGGTGGAACCACCTGCCCCTTCAGCCCCCAACGTTGGAATCACTTGCCGGTACTCAACGAGCCGACCCGACTTTAGTCACAACATGTATAGTATGTATGTATAGTATATATCCATGATCAACACCCGACGTGATCACGGCCCGATAGTATAGCATGGCAGACTGACAAGAATGTAGGGCCACTGATGATAATCTAGTGTCCTATACAAAGCATTTAGGATTGTAGGTAAGGTATCAACAGTTGTAGCAACAATGACAGGCTATGCATCAGAATAGTATTATCAGAAAGCAGTATCATGCTACACTACTCTAATGCAAGCAGTATAGAGGAGAGTAGGCAATATCTGGTGATCAAGGGGGGGGGGGCTTGCCTGGTTGCTCTGGCAAGAGATAGGGGTCGTCAACTCCGTAGTCGAACTGGGCAGCAGCAGCGTCGGTCTCGTAGTCTATCGGAGAGAAGAGGGGGAAGAAATAATGAATATAAAGCAAATAGATGCATAGCGATGCATGACATGACAAGTAGCGGCGCTAGGGGTGCCCTAACACGGTATGAGGTGATACCGGTGAAGGGGGAAACACCCGGGAAAATATCCCCGGTGTTTCGCGTTTTCGGACAGATGAACCAGAGGGGGAAAGTTGCGTATTCACTATGCTAGGGATGTGTGGCAGACGAACGGGCTGCGTATCCGGATTCGTCTCGTCGTTCTGAGCCACTTACATGTACAAAGTTTTTTCATCCGAGTTACGGTTTATTTTATATTGATTTAAAAAGATTTAAATCAATTTGAGCATTTAATTAATTAATTTAATTTAACATTATCCAGAACAGTGCATGCTGACGTCAGCATGTCGTCAGCAGTTGACCGTTGACCTGGTCAACCTGACAGGTGGGTCCCACGTGTCAGCGACTGTTTGACTAATTAACAGTAGTTAATTAGGTTAACTAGTTATTAGGTTAATTAAACTTAATTAGTTAATTTAAACATAATTAATTAAGTTAATTATTTAGTTAGTTAATTAATTATTTTTATTATTTATTTATTATATATTTTTAATATTTTTTGTAAACATTCTGGGGGTGGGGCCCCACTTGTCATAGGGCCAGCGGGCCTTAGCGGGTGTGGGGTTAACGGGCGCCGGGCATGGGCACTGCCCAAGCGGGCGCAGCGGGCGACGGGCGCCGTGTGTAGGGGTGCGGGCACAACCCGAGCGGACGCATGCCCGAGGGCGCTGGGCGCGCGCGGCGCACGCCGGCGCCGGCGGCCAGGCTAAGGGAGGCGGCGGAGGGACGACTGCGATGGCGGGCGTCGGCCGCGGGGCACGCGTCGGTGCAAGGGGAGGTAGCGGTTGGCGGGGCAGCAGCGGAGGGGGAAGCGGGCACGGTGGCAACATCAGTGCGGTGGCCGGAGCAGCGAGGCGCAGTGGGACAGTGCGGGGCGATGGTGTGGGGGATGCAGTGGCCAGCTGCGATGCGAGGCAGGGCGAGCAGTGGCCGGTGAGGTGGCGGGCAGTCAGAGCGGGCGCGGGCGATGCCAGGGGCCGAGCGGGAGCATGGCGAGGCCGACGGGTGACTACGGGCGGCAGGCCACGCGGGCACAGCGGGCACACGGGTGCAGGGGAGTGCATGGCGCCGGCGGGGTCGAGGCGCGACCATGGCGGGGCGAGCTCGCGGCGATGGGGGCAGGCGGGCGAAGGTGGGGCGCGCGACGGCACAAGAGAAGATAGGGCGGCGAGCAGTGGCGGCACAACGAGGCCGGCCGGTGCAAAGTGCGGCGCGTGGGTGAGCAGGGAAGGAGAGGAGAGTTGGGGCTCATGGCGCGGAGTAGGGTTCGGGGCAACGGTTGTCGAGGAGGGGGGCGGGGACGGTACGACGGAGAGGAGCAGTCCGGCGAGGTAGACGACGAGGTGGAGGCGGCGACGTCGCGGCAACCGGTTTCCCCCTCCCGATCCAATCGGGAGAGAGGGGGAGGGAGATATTTCGGGGGGAGAGAGAGTGGGTGTCGGTGGGTTGGACCGAGGGGAGTGGGGGTTATGAGGTGTGGGGGTGGGCGGGCCAGGTGGGTGGCCCAATGGCCTGCTGGGCCGGAGCCGAGTGGGGGGGGGTTTCCTTTTTTCTATTTTATTAGTTTTCTTTTCTTTTTATTTATTTTCTTTTCTGTTTTATTTCAATTTAAATTATTTAGGCATTTTATAAAAATGTGTTTATTACACCATAATTACATATGCAAAATATGACACCTCCTGAACATTTTTGTTTTAAATTTTGAATTTTTTTTATTGTTAACATTAATTTGAAGTTGAATTTTTAAACGGTTTTGATCCAACGCGATATTACCAACAGTAACCGTGGTGATGTGGCACCATTAGCGTGGGATTACTGTAGCTTAATTACTCGGGCGTTACAAAACTCCTCCACTACAAGAAATCTCGTCCCGAGATTTAGGAGGTAGAAGGAAACAGTGCGGGGTATTCATCACGCACGCGGTCCTCGCGTTCCCAAGTGGCTTCATCTTCAGAGTGATGCGACCACTGGACCTTGAGGAATTTGATCACCTTCTGACGTGTGCGGCATTCAGCTTGGTCGTGAATGCGGACCAAATGCTCTTTATAGGAGAGATCCTGTTGCAATTCGAGCACTTCATGATCCACTGCTCGGATTGGATCCGTGAAGCAACGGCGGAGCTGTGACACGTGGAACACATCGTGAACCTGAGAAAGGTTGGGCGGAAGCTCCAGTTGATATGCCACTTTTCCGCACCTTTCGAGAATAGTGAATGGGCCAATATAGCGAGGAGCTAGCTTACCCTTGATCCCGAAGCGGTGAGCACCCTTCATTGGTGTAACTCGAAGATACGCCTTTTCGCCAGGTTGATAGACCATGTCTTTATGATGATGGTCATACTGACTTTTCTGACGCGACTGAGCAGTCTTGAGATTCTCACGAATAATTGGACTTGTTCTTCGGCCTGTTGGATAATATCCGGACCGAAGAGTGGACGTTCCCTAGTTTCTGACCAATTCAGAGGGGTCCGACACTTTCGTCCATATAATACTTCGAAGGGGGACATCTTCAGACTAGCTTGATAGCTATTATTATAAGAGAACTAGGCATACGGAAGAGATTCCTCCCATTTCTTGCTGAAGGAAATTACACAAGCTTGAAGCATGTCCTCGAGAACTTGGTTGACACGTTCAACTTGTCCTTGCGACTCAGGATGAAACGCAGTACTGAACGACAGATGAGTTCCCATAGCTTCTTGGGAACTTGCCCAGAATCTTGAAGTGAATAAGCTGCCACAGTCTGAACTGATAACTAGTGGAATACCGTGAGGTGAAACAATTCTAGACATGTAGAGAGTTGCAAGCTGACTAGCAGTGATTGTTTCTTTGACCACCAGAATAACACCATTACCTTTCTGTGATTTGGGAAATCCAGTGACGAAGTCCATTTCAACATGGTCCCATTTCAATTCAGGAATAGAGATAGGTTGCAGAGTTCCAGCAGGCCTTTGATGCTCTGCTTTGATACGACGGCAAACATCACACTCAGCAACATAACGAGCAATGTCTTGCTTCATATTAGACCACCAGAATCTCTGACGGATGTCTTGGTACATCTTTGTACTACCGGGATGAATAGACAAAGGCGTATCATGAGCTTCTTTCATAACCTTTTTAGTCTAATCCAGGTTTTTCCTCGAACATGGTACCACTAGGCGGCCTTTGAAGTACAAGGCGCCATGATCGACGATACTGAAGAATGAGGGCTTTCATACTGCGAGATGGCGTTTAATCTTTTGGACTTCAGAGTCATAACCTTGAATAGTCTTTATACCATCTACGATATCTGGTACGACAGCCAGGGTATTTAGAGAACCCTTAGTGACAACACGAAGATTCATCCTTTGGAACTCTGGGGGAGGGGGAGCGAGTGCTCCAGGAGGAACAATATGAAGGTTCAACTTTCTAAATTCTTCGACAAGCGAGGGCTGAACTTTGTGAACCTGGAGGTGGTTGCAGTAAGACTTGCGGCTCAAGGCATCAGCCATTACATTAGCCTTGCCTGGGGTATAGGATATACCCACGTCAAAGTCTGCAACAGTCTCCATCCATCTTTGCTGACGGAGGTTCAAGTCGGGTTGAGTAAACAGATACTTCAGACTTTGGTGGTAGGTAAATATCTCGCAACGATTACCGAGAAGGTAATGTCGCCACTGCTTCAGAGCATGAATGACAGCAGCAAGCTCGAGGTCGTGAACTGGGTAGTTTTCTTCATGAGGGCGCAGTTGGCGAGAGGCATAAGCAATCACTCTGTGCTCTTGCATTAGGAAACAGCCTAATCCTTGATGGGAAGCGTCGCAGTAAATGACGAAGTCCTTCTTAGTATCAGGTGGAGCAAGCACTGGGGCAGAAGTCAACTTGTCTTTGAGTGCCTGGAAACTTTTCTGACACTTGCCTGTCCATTGGAACCTGACACCCTTATGCAACAGATTAGTCAAAGGCCTAGCGATCTTGGAGAAGTTCTCGGCGAATCGACGGCAATAGCTGGCGAGACCAAGAAAACTTCGGACTTGCTTGACATTCTTTGGAGGAGTCCAATCGAGAATAGCCTGGACTCGTTCAGGGTTGACGGCAATACCATCCTTGGAGATGACATGCCCAAGATAGGTTACTTCAGGGAGCCAGAATTCACACTTGGAATACTTAGCATAGAGTTGATGCTCTCGAAGCTTTTCCAGCACAAGATGAAGATGTTCAGCATGTTCTTCTTTGTTCTTGGAAAATACGAGGATATCATCCAGATAAACCACGATGAACTTGTCGAGGTAATCCATGAATATGTAGTTCATCAGACGAGAGAAAGTGGCCAGAGCATTCGTTAAGCAGAATGACATGACGGTGTACTCGTATGATCCATACCGAGTCACGAAGGCATTCTTTGGGATATCCTCTTCACGAACACGGATCTGGTGGTAACCCAACCTCAAGTCGAGTTTGGGGAATACTGATGAGCCAGCCAGTTGATCATAAAGATCATTGATCCGAGGGAGGGGATATTTGTTCTGAATAGTGGCTTGGTTAATAGGTCGATAATCTTGGACCAATCGGTTTGTTCCATCCTTCTTCTTAACAAAGAGAGAAGGTGCTCCGCAAGGAGAGCAACTAGGACGAATGAAACCTTTGCTAAGAGATTTGTCGATTTCCTCCTTAAGCTCAGTGAGTTCATGTGGCAGCATCTAGTAGGGTCGTTTGGATATAGGAGTGGTGCCTGGTTTCAAGTCGATGATGAATTCGAAAGCTCTAGCAGGGGGAATCCCTGGAAGTTCTTCCGGAAAGACGTCTTGGAATTCACAGACGACGGGAATGTTTACAATGCCCTTGAGTGGTGCAGCATTCAATGCATTCAAGATATAAAGCAGTGCATCGGCGTTCTGAACTAGATGAGCTTGGTAGGTAATTATTTCATCAGAAGGGTGTAGCAGATGGACGGTTTTAGTGGCACAAACTATAGAAGCAGTATGCGCTTTCAACCAATCCATTCCCAGAATGAGATCAATGCTACAGGACTTCAGTACGATGGGAGAGACAAGGAATTCCAGTCCTTCGATTTCAACGGGACGTCGTTGCAAATCATGGAGGTCCGACATTGGCCCGCGGGAGTGTGTACTAATAGCAAAGTGTTCATGTCCTCACATTTAATGTCGTGCAAGCATGCAAAATCTTCTAACATTAATGAATGCGATGCACCTGTATCAAATAAAACAGATGCTGGTACTGAATTTATGAGGAGTGTACCCATCACGGTAGCAGGCTGGTCTTGAGCTTCATTAAGATCAACGTGGTTGGCATGAACACGACCATAAGACCTGGCATTGTTGTTACGAGGCTGGTTGCTTCCACGGCTAGCTGCAGGAAGGGCCAGTTGATTCTGGTTCTGAAGGCAGTTCCTGGCGAGGTGACTTGGTTGGCCACACTTGTAGCACAGACCACTATTGGGAGTGGGAACAGGAGCTCGGGGTGGTGGAGCCAGAAGTCTCGGCTGCCTAGTTGGTGTTAGAGGCAGACGCGGTGCAGCATAGGACTGCCTTAGAGCAGGTGCAGTTGGCTGGTATATGCTGTTGGGAATCCATATCATATGCTTCTGCGAGGACGGGCCCGAAGATGAGCCCGTGTCATGGTTGTGCGTGTGAGAGCTCTGGTGTTCCTGCAGACCAGTTTCGACATTGATGGCCTTTTTCACCAAGGTGGCGAAATCAGCAAAGTCATGCACTAGAAGTGTGATACGTCCATTTTGCATCATGCTTTTATATTGATATTTATCGCATTATGGACTGTTATTTCACTTTATGTCACAATACTTATGGCTATTCTCTCTTATTTTACAAGGTTTACATAAGGAGGGAGAATGCCGGCAGCTGGAATTCTGGGCTGGAAAAGGAGCAAATATTAGAGACCTATTCTGCGCAACTCCAAAAGTCCTGAAACTCCACGGAACATCTTAAACCAAATAAAGAAAAATCCTCGCCAAAGATGAAGGCCAGGGGGCCCACACCCTGCTCATGAGGGTGGGGGCGCCCCCCCTAGGGCGTGCCCCCCTACCTCATGGGCCCCTTGGTGGCTCTCCAACGTCCATCTTCTCATATATGAAGTCTTTCGATGAGAAAAAAATAAGAAGGAACTTTTCGAGACGAGACTCCGCCGCCACGAGGCGGAACCTTGGCAGATCCAATCTAGAGCTCTAGCAGAGCTGTTCTACCGGGGATACTTCCCTCTGGGAGGGGAAAATCATCACCATTGTCATCACCAACGCTCCTCCCATCAGGAGAGGGCAATCTCCATCAACATCTTCACCAGCACCATCTCATCTCCAAACCCTAGTTCATCTCTTGTATCCAATTCTTGTCTCCAAGTCCAGGATTGATGCTAGTAGGTTGCTAGTAGTGTTGATTACTCCTTGTAGTTGATGCTAGTTGGTTTATTTGGTGGAAGATCATATGTTCAGATCCTATATGCATATTATTACCTCTCTAATTATGAACATGAATATGCTTTGTGAGTAATTACGTTTGTTCCTGAGGACAAGGGAGAAGTCTTGCTATTAGTAGTCATGTGAATTTGGTATTCTTTGATATTTTGATAAGATGTATGTTGTCTAGCCTCTAGTTGTGTTATGTGAACGTCGACTACATAACACTTCACCATTATTTGGGCCTAGAGGAAGGCATTGGTAAGTAATAAGTAGATGATGGGTTGCTAGAGTGACAGAAGCTTAAACCCTAGTTTATGCGTTGCTTCGTAAGGGGCTGATTTGGATCCACATGTTTCATGCTATGGTTAGGTTTACCTTAATACTTTTGTTGTAGTTGTGGATGCTTGCAATAGAGGTTAATCAAGTGGGATGCTTGTTCAAGTAAGAACAACACCCAAGCACCGGTCCACCCACATATCAAATTATCAAAGTATCGAACGCGAATCATATGAACGTGATGAAAACTAGCTTGACGATATTCCCATGTGTCCTCGGGAGCGCTTTTCCTATTATAAGAGTTTGTTCCGGCTTGTCCTTTGGTACAAAAGGATTGGGCCACCTTGCTGCACTTTATTTACTTTTGTTACTTGTTGCTTGTTACAATTTATCCTATCACAAAACTATCGGTTACCACTTATTTCAGTACTTGCAGAGAATACCTTGCTGAAAACCGCTTATCATTTCCTTCTGCTCCTCGTTGGGTTCGACACTCTTACTTATCGAAAGGACTACGATAGATCCCCTATACTTGTGGGTCATCAAGACTCTTTTCTGGCGCCGTTGTCGGGGAGTGTAGCGCCTTTGGTAGGTGGAATTTGGTCAGGAAAAATTTATATAGTGTGCTGAAATTTACTGTCACTTGTTACTATGGAAAGTAATTCTCCGAGGGGCTTGTTCGGGGTATCTTCACCCCATCCAGTAGAGCAAAGAGTTGCTCCTCAACCTACTGAACCTATTGAAAATGAAACTCCTTTTGAATTTCCTTCGGGTATGATGGAAAAACTGCTAGCTAACCCTTTTACAGGAGATGGAACAAAGCGTCCTAATGAGCACTTAATATATGTGGATGAAGTTTGTGGATTAATTAAGCTTGCAGGTGAAGGAAATATGCCCTAGAGGCAATAATAAAGTTATTATTTATTTCCTTATATCATGATAAATGATTATTATTCATGCTAGAATTGTATTAACCGGAAACATAATACATGTGTGAATACATAGACAAACAGAGTGTCACTAGTATGCCTCTACTTGACTAGCTCGTTGATCAAAGATGGTTATGTTTCCTAACCATAGACATGAGTTGTCATTTGATTAACGAGATCACATCATTAGGAGAATGATGTGATTGACTTGACCCATTCCGTTAGTTTAGCACTTGATCGTTTAGTTTGTTGCTATTGCTTTCTTCATGACTTATACATGTTCCTATGACTATGAGATTATGCAACTCCCGTTTACCGGAGGAACACTTTGTGTGCTACCAAACGTCACAACATAACTGGGTGATTATAAAGGTGCTCTACAGGTGTCTCCAAAGGTACATGTTGGGTTGGCGTATTTCGAGATTAGGATTTGTCGCTCCGATTGTCGGAGATGTATCTCTAGGCCCTCTCGGTAATGCACATCACTTAAGCCTTGCAAGCAATGCAACTAATAAGTTAGTTGCAAGATGATGTATTACGGAACGAGTAAAGAGACTTGCCAGTAACGAGATTGAACTAGGTATTGAGATACCGACGATCGAATCTCGGGCAAGTAACATACCGATGACAAAGGGAACAACGTATGTTGTTATGCGGTCTGACCGATAAAGATCTTCGTAGAATATGTAGGAGCCAATATGAGCATCCAGGTTCCGCTATTGGTTATTGACCAGAGACGTGTCTCGGTCATGTCTACATTGTTCTCGAACCCGTAGGGTCCACACGCTTAACGTTACGATGATAGTTTTATTATGAGTTTATATATTCTGATGTACCGAAGGTTGTTCGGAGTCCCGGATGTGATCACGGACTTGACGAGGAGTCTCGAAATGGTTGAGACATAAAGATCAATATATTGGACGACTATATTTGGACACCGGAAAGGTTCCGGGTGAGATTGGGACAATGCCGGATCACCGGGAGGTTATCGAAACCCCCCGGGAGGTATATGGGCCTTATTGGGCCTTAGTGGAAAGGAGGGGAAAGGATCAAGGGAGGGGGCGCCCCCCCAAGCCCAATCCGAATTGGGAAGGGGGTCGCCGCCCCTTTCCTTCCTCCCTCCTTCCTCTTCCTTCCCTCTCCTACTCCTAATAGGAAAAAGGGGAGTCCTACTCCCGATGGGAGTTGGACTCCCCCCCTTAGGCGCGCCACCCTCCATGGCCGGCCCCCTCCTCCACTCCTTTATATACGGGGGCAGGGGGGCACCCCAGAGACACAACAATTGATCATTGATCTCTTAGCCGTGTGCGGTGCCCCCCTCCACCATAATCCTCGATAATATTGTAGCGGTGCTTAGGCGAATCCCTGCGATGGTAGAACATCAAGATCGTCACCACACCGTCGTGCTGATGGAACTCATCCCCGACACTTTGCTGGATCGGAGTCCAGGGATCGTCATCGAGCTGAACGTGTGCAAAAGCTCGGAGGTGCCATAGTTTCAGTGCTTGATCGGTCGGGCTGTGAGGGTACATGGACAACACTCTCCCCTCTCGTTGCTATGCATCACCATGATCTTGTGTGTGCGTAGGAAAATTTTGAAAATACAACATTCCCCAACAGTGGCATCCGAGCCCAGGTTTTATGCGTTGATGTAATATGCACGAGTAGAGCACAAATGAGTTGTGGGCGATATAAGTCATACTGCTTACCAGCATGTCACACTTTGGTTCGGCGGTATTGTTGGATGAAGCGGCCGGACCGACATTACGCGTACGCTTACGCGAGACTGGTTTTACCGCCGTGCTATGCACATAGGTGACTAGCGGGTGTCAGTTTCTCCAACTTTAGTTGAACCGAGTGTGGCTACGCCCGGTCCTTGCGAAGGTTAAAACAACACCAACTTGACAAACTATCGTTGTGGTTTTGAGGCGTAGGTAAGATCGGTTCTTGCTAAGCCCGTAGCAGCCACGTAAAACTTGCAACAACAAAGTAGAGGACGTCTAACTTGTTTTTGCAGGGCATGTTGTGATATGATATGGTCAAGACGTGATGAGATATAAGTTGTTGTATGAGATGATCATGTTTTCTTGGAGTTATCGGCAACTGGCAAAAGCCTTATGGTTGTCTCTCTATTGCATAAGATGCAAGCGCCAAATAATTGCTTTACTTTATCGCTATGCGATAGCAATAGTTGCAAGAGCAATAGTTGGCGAGACGACCATGTGACGACACATTGATATAGATCAAGATGATGGTGATCATGGTGTCATGCCGGTGATGATGGAAATCATGACGATGCTTTGGAGATGGAGATCAAAGGCACAAGATGATGATGGCCATATCATGTCACATATTTTGATTGCATGAGATGTTTATCTTTTATGCATCTTATCTTGCTTTGATTGATGGTAGCATTATAAGATGATCTCTCACTAAATTTCAAGATAAAAAGTGTTCTCCCTGAGTATGCACCCTTGCCAAAGTTCATCGTGCCCAAACACCACGTGATGATCGGGTGTGATAAGCTCTACGTCCATCTACAACGGGTACAAGCCGGATTTGCACACGCAGAATACTCAGGTTAAACTTGACGAGCCTAGCATATGCAGATATGGCCTCGGAACACTGAGACCGAAAGGTCGAGCGTGAATCATATAGTAGATATGATCAACATAGTGATGTTCACCATTGAAAACTACTCCATTTCACGTGATGATCGATTATGGTTTAGTTGATTTGGATCACGTGATCACGTAGATGATTAGAGGGATGTCTATCTAAGTGGGAGTCCTTAAGTAATATGATTAATTGAACTTTAATTTATCATGAACTTAGTCCTGGTAGTATTAGCATATCTATGTTGTAGATCAATAGCTCGCGATGTTGCTCCCCATTTAATTTTTATATGTTCATAGGTATGTTCCTAGAGAAAACTAAGTTGAAAAATGTTAGTAGCAATGATGCGGATTGGATCCGTGATCTGAGGATTATCCACATTGCTGCACAGAAGAATTATGTCCTTGATGCACCGCTAGGTGACAAACCTATTACAGGAGCAGATGCAGACATTCTGAACGTTTTGCTAGCTCAATATGATGACTACTTGATAGTTTAGTGCACCATGCTTAACGGCTTAGAATCGGGACTTCAAAGACATTTTGAACGTCATGGAACATATGAAATGTTCCAGGAGTTGAAGTTAATATTTCAAGCAAATACCCGAGTTGAGAGATATGAAGTCTCCAACAAAAGTTCTATAACTAAAAGATGGAGGAGAATAGCTCAAGCAGTGAGCATATGCTCAGATTGTCTGGGTACTACAATCGCTTGAATCAAGTGGGAGTTAAATCTTCCAGATAAAATAGTGATTGATAGAATTCTCTAGTCACCATCACCAAGTTAGTAGAACTTTGTGATGAACTATAGTATGCAAGGGATGATGAAAACGATTCCCGAGCTTTTCATGATGATGAAATCGACGAAGGCAGAAATCAAGAAAAGCATCAAGTGTTGATGGTTGGCAAGACCACTAGTTTCAAGAAAAGGGCAAAGGGAAGAAGGGGAACTTCAAGAAGAACGGCAAGCAAGTTGCTACTCAATTGAAGAAGCCCATGTCTGTACCTAAGCCTGAGACTAAGTGCTTCTATTGCAAAGGGACTGGTCACTGCAAGCGGAACTGCCCCAAGTATTTGGCGGATAAGAAAGGATGGCAAAGTGAACAAAGGTATATTTGATATACAGATTTTTGATGTGTATTTTACTAGTGTTCGTAGCAACCCCTCGGTATGTGATACTGGTTCAGTTGCTAAGAGTAGTAACTCGAAACGGGAGTTGTAGAATGAACAGAAACTATTTAAGGGTGAAGTGACGATGTGTATTGGAAATGTTTCCAAGATTGATATGATCATCATCGCACACTCCCTATACTTTCGAGATTAGTGTTAAACCTAAAATAAATGTTATTTAGTGTTTGCGTTGAGCATAAATATGATTGGATCATGTTTATTGCAATACGGTTATTCATGTAAGTTAGAGAATAATTCTTGTTCTGTTTACATGAATAAAACCTTCTATGGTCATACACCCAATTAAAATGGTTTGTTGGATCTCGATCGTGGTGATACACATTTTCATAATATTGAAGCCAAAAGATGCAAAGTTAATAATGATAGTGCAAGTTATTTGTGACACTGCCGTTTAGGTCATATTGGTGTAAAGCGCATGAAGAAAATCCATGCTGATGGGCTTTTGGAATCACTTGATTACGAATCAGTTGATGCTTGCGAACCATGCCTCATGGGCAAGATGACTAAGACTCCGTTCTCCGGAACAATGGAGTGAGCAACAGATTTGTTGGAAATCATACATATTGACGTATGTGGTCCGATGAATATTGAGGCTCGCGGCAGGTATCATTATTTTCTGATCTTCATAGATGATCTAAGCAGATATGAGTATATCTACTTGATGAAACACAAGTCTGAAACATTTGAAAAGTTCAAAGAATTTCAGAGTGAAGTGGAGAATCATCGTAACAAAAATAAAAGTTTCTATGATATGATCGCAGAAGTAAAATATTTGAGTTACGAGTTTGGCCTTCAGTTAAAAAAATGTGAAATAGTTTCACTACTCACGCCACCTGGAACACCACAGTGTAATGGTGTGCCCGAACGTCATAACCGTACTCTATTAGATATAGTACGATCTATGATGTCTCTTACCGATCTACCACTATCATTTTGGGGTTATGCATTAGAGACAGCTACATTCACGTTAAATAGGGCACCATCTAAATCCGTGGAGATGACACCGTATGAACTATGGTTTGGCGAGAAACCTAAGCTGTCGTTTCTTAAAGTTTGGGACTGCGATGCTTATGTGAAAAAGTTTCACCATAATAAGCTTGAACCCAAATCGGAGAAGTAAATCTTCATAGGATACCCAAAAGAAACTGTTGGGTACACCTTCTATCATAGATCCGAAGGCAAGTTATTCATTGCTGAGAATGGATCCTTTCTAGAGAAGGAGTTTCTCTCGAAAGAAGTGAGTGGGAGGAAAGTAGAACTTGATGAGGTAACTGTACCTGCTCCCTTATTGGAAAGTAGTTTGTCACAGAGATCTGTTCCTGTGACTACTACACCAATTAGTGAGGAATCTAATGATGATGATCATGTAACTTCAGATCAAGTTACTACCGAACCTCGTAGGTAAACCAGAGTGAGATCCGCACCAGAGTGGTATGGTAATCCTGTTCTGGAGGTCATGTTACTTGACCATGACGAACCTACGAACTATGAGGAAGCGATGATGAGCCCAGATTCCGCGAAATGGCTTGAGGCCATGAAATCTGAGATTGGATCCATGTATAAGAACAAAGTATGGACTTTGATTGACTTGCCCATTGATTGGTGAGCCATTGAGATTAAATGGATCTTCAAGAGGAAGACGTACGCTGATAGTAGTGTTACTATCTACAAAGCTAGAATTGTCGCAAAAAGGTTTTCGACAAGTTCAAGGTGTTGACTACGATGAGAGTTTCTCACTCATATCTATGCTTAAGTCTGTCCGAATCATGTTAGCAATTGCCGCATTTTATGAAATCTGGCAAATGGATAAACAAAACTGCATTCCTTAATGGATTTATTAAAGAAGAGTTGTATATGATGCAACCAGAAGGTTTTGTCAATCCTAAAGGTACTAACAAAATATGCAAGCTCCAACGATCCATCTATGGACTGGTGCAAGCATCTCGGAGTTGGAATATACGCTTTGATAAGTTGATCAAAGCATATAGTTTTATACAGACTTGCGGTGAAGCCTGTATTTACAAGAAAGTGAGTGGGAGCACTACAACATTTCTGATAAGTATATGTGAATGGCATATTGTTGATCGGAGATAGTGTAGAATTATTCTGTAAAGCATAAAGGAATATTTGGAAGGAGTTTTTCAAAGAAAGACCTCGGTGAAGCTGCTTACATATTGAGCATCAAGATCTATAAAGATAGATCAAGACGCTTGATAAGTTTTTCAATGAGTACATACCTTGACAAGATTTTGAAGTAGTTCAAAATGGAACAGTCAAAAAGGAGTTCTTGCCTGTGTTACAAGGTGTGAAGTTGAGTAAGACTCAAAACCCGACCACGGCAGAAGATAGAGAGAGAATGAAAGTCATTCCCTATGCCTCAGCCATAGGTTCTATAAAGTATGCCATGCTGTGTACTAGACCTATTGTATACCCTGCCTTGAGTTTGGCAAGGGAGTACAATAGTGATCTAGGAGTAGATCACTGGACATTGGTCAAAATTATCCTTAGTGGAATAAAGATATGTTTCTCGATTATGGAGGTGACAAAAAGGTTCGCCGTAAAGGGTTACATCGATGCAAATTTTGACACTGATCCAGATGTCTCTAAATCTCAATCTGGATACATATTGAAAGTGGGAGCAATTAGCTATTGTAGCTCCGTGCAGAGCATTGTTGACATAGAAATTTGCATAATACTTACGGATCTGAATGTGGCAGACCCGTTGACTAAACTTCTCTCACAAGCAAAACATGATCACACCTTAGTACTCTTTGGGTGTTAATCACATAGCAATGTGAACTAGATTATTGACTCTAGTAAACCCTTTGGGTGTTGGTCACATGTTGATGTAAACTATACGTGTAAATCACATGGTGATGTGAACTATTTGTATTAAATCACATGGTGATGTGAACTAGATTATTGACTCTAGTGCAAGTGGGAGACTGAAGGAAATATGCTCTAGAGGCAATAATAAAGTTGTTATTTATTTCCTTATATCATGATAAATGTTTATTATTCATGCTAGAATTGTATTAACCGGAAACATAATACATGTGTGAATACATAGACAAACAGAGTGTCACTAGTATGCCTCTACTTGACTAGCTCGTTGATCAAAGATGGTTATGTTTCCTAACCATAGACATGAGTTATCGTTTGATTAACGGGATCACATCATTAGGAGAATGATGTGATTGACTTGACCCATTCCGTTAGCTTAGCACTTGATCGTTTAGTTTGTTGCTATTGCTTTCTTCATGACTTATACATGTTCCTATGACTATGAGATTATGCAACTCCCATTTACCGGAGGAACACTTTGTGTGCTACCAAACATCACAATGTAACTGGGTAATTATAAAGGTGCTCTACAGCTGTCTCCAAAGGTACATGTTGGGTTGGCGTATTTCGAGATTAGGATTTGTCGCTCCGATTGTCGGAGAGGTATCTCTGGGCCCTCTCGGTAATACACATCACTTAAGCCTTGCAAGCAATGCAACTAATAAGTTAGTTGCAAGATGATGTATTACGGAACGAGTAAATAGACTTGCCGGTAACGAGATTGAACTAGGTATTGAGATACCGACGATCGGATCTCGGGCAAGTAACATACCGATGACAAAGGGAACAACGTATGTTGTTATGCGGTCTAACCGATAAAGATCTTCGTAGAATACATAGGAGCCAATATGAGCATCCAGGTTCCGCTATTGGTTATTGACGGGAGACGTGTCTTGTTCATGTCTACATTGTTCTCGAACCCATAGGGTCCACACGCTTAACGTTACGATGACAGTTTCATTATGAGTTTATATATTTTGATGTACTGAAGGTTGTTCGGAGTCCCGGATGTGATCACGGACTTGACCAGGAGTCTCGAAATGGTCGAGACATAAAGATCGATATATTGGACGACTATATTTGGACACCGGAAAGGTTCCGGGTGAGATTGGGACAATACCGGATCACCGGGAGGTTATCGGAACCCCCCGGGAGGTATATGGGCCTTATTGGGCCTTAGTGGAAAGGAGGGGAAAGGAGCAAGGGAGGGGGCGCCCCCCCCAAGCCCAATCCGAATTGGGAAGGGGGCCGCCCCCCCTTTCCTTCCTCCCTCATTCCTCTTCCTTCCCTCTCCTACTCCTAATAGGAAAAAGGGGAGTCCTACTCCCGGTGGGAGTTGGACTCCCCCCCTTGGGCGCGCCACCCTCCTTGGCCGGCCCCCTCCTCCACTCCTTTATATACGGGGGCAGGGGGCACCCCAGAGACACAACAATTGATCATTGATCTCTTATCCGTGTGCGGTGCCCCCCTCCACCATAATCCTCGATAATATTGTAGCGGTGCTTAGGCGAAGCCCTGCGACGGTAGAACATCAAGATCGTCACCACGCCGTCGTGCTGACGGAACTCATCCTCGACACTTTGCTGGATCGGAGTCCGGGGATCGTCATCGAGCTGAATGTGTGCAAAAACTCGGAGGTGCCGTAGTTTCGGTGCTTGATCGGCCGGGCCGTGAAGACGTACGACTACATCAACCGCGTTGTTATAACGCTTCCTCTTTCGGTCTATGAGGGTACGTTGACAACACTCTCCCCTCTTGTTGCTATGCATCACCATGATCTTGTGTGTGCGTAGGAAAATTTTGAAATTGCTACGTTCCCCAACAGCAGGTATACCCGATGATGTTGCTAAGAAGAAGGTCTTCCCATTATCTCTGAAGGGAGACGCATTGATATGGTATAGGCTATGTGATGATATGAGATCATGGGACTATAAAAGATTGAAGCTGGAATTTCATCGAAAGTATTACCCTATGCATCTTGTTCATCATGATCGCAATTATATATATAATTTCTGGCCTCGCGAAGGAGAAAGCATCGCTCAAGCTTGGGGGAGGCTTAAATAAATGTTATATTCATGCCCCAATCACGAGCTCTTAAGAGAAATGATTATTCAAAATTTATATGCTCGGCTTTCTGACGACAATCGCACCATGCTCAATACTTCTTGTGCTGGCTCTTTTATGATGAAGACTACTGAATTCAGATGGAATTTATTGGATAGAATTAAATGCAACTCTGAAGATTGGGACCTCGATGAAGGTAAGGAGTCAGGTATGACACCTAAGTTTGATTGTGTTAAATCTTTTATGGATACCGTTATTTTTCGTAAGTTTAGCACTAAATATGGACTTGACTCTGAGATAGTAGCTTCTTTCTGTGAATCTTTTGCTACTTATGTTGATCTCCCTAAGGAGAAGTTGTTTAAATATCATCCTCCCATAGAAGTAAAAGTAGCTGCACCTATTAAAGTTGAAGAAAAGACTGTCACTTATAATGATCCTATTGTTCCTACTTCTTATATTGAGAAACCACCTTTCCCTGTTAGAATAAAGGATCATGCTAAAGCTTCAACTGTTGTTCGTAAAAGAAATATTAGAACTTATACACCTCCCGAGCAAGTTAAAGTAGAACCTAATATTACTATTGTTAAAGATCTCTTGTCTGATAATATTGATGGGCATGTTATTCAGTTCGAAGGTGAAACTGCTAGAATTGCTAAACCTTGTGATAAAGATAAACATAGACCTGTGCTAGGCATGCCTATTACTTCTGTTAAAATAGGAGATCGTTGTTATCATGGCTTATGTGATATGGGTGCTAGTGCTAGTGTAATACCTATTGACTTATACGAAGAAATTAGGAATGAAATTGCACCTGTTGAGTTAGAAGATATTGATGTTACTATTAAACTTGCTAATAGAGATACTATTGCACCAATTGGAATTGTTAGAGATGTTGAAGTCTTGTGTGGGAAAACTAAATATCCTGCTGATTTTCTTGTTCTTGGTTCCCCACAAGATAGTTTTTGTCCCATTATATTTGGTAGACCCTTCTTAAATACTGTCAATGCTACCATAGATTGCACAAAGAATGTTGTTACTATTGGCTTGGATGATATGGTTCATGAGTTTAATTTCTCTAAATTTAGTAAACAACATCGTGAGGAAGAATTATCTAGTAAGGATGAAATTATTGGTCTTGCTTCTATTGTCGTACCTCCTAGTGATCCTTTAGAACACTATTTGCTAGACCATGAAAATGATATGTTCATGAATGAAAGAAGGGAAAGAGATGAAGTATTCTTTAAACAGGAACCTCTTCTGCAACATAATTTGCCTGTTGAAATTTTAGGGGATCCTCCTCCACCCAAGGGTGATCCCATGTTTGAGCTTAAACCTTTGCCTGATAATCTTAAATATGCTTATCTTGATGAAAAGAAGATATATCCTGTTATTATTAGTGCTAACCTTTCAGAGCATGAATAAGAAAGATTATTGAAAACTCTGAAGAAGCATCATGCTGCTATTGGATATACTCTTGATGATCTTAAGGGCATTAGTCCCACTCTAAGTCAACATAAAATAAATTTGGAAGCAGATGCCAAACCAGTTCGTGATCCTCAACGACGTCTGAATCCTAAAATGAAAGAAGTGGTAAGAAAAGAAATACTAAAGCTTCTGGAGGCAGGTATAATCTATCCCGTTGCTGATAGTGAGTGGGTAAGTCCTGTCCATTGTGTCCCTAAGAAGGGAGGTATTACTGTTGTTCCTAATGATAAATATGAATTGATTCCACAAAGAATTATCACAGGTTATAGGATGGTAATTGATTTCCGCAAATTAAATAAAGCTACTAAGAAAGATCATTACCCCTTACCTTTTATTGATCAAATGCTAGAAAGATTATGCAAACATACACACTATTGCTTTCTAGATGGTTATTCTGGTTTCTCTCAAATACCTGTGTCGGCTAGAGATCAATCAAAGACTACTTTTACATGCCCTTTTGGTACTTTTGCTTATAGACGTATGCCTTTTGGTTTATGTAATGCACCTGCTACCTTTCAAAGATGCATGATGGCTATATTCTCTGACTTTTGTGAAAAGATTTGTGAGGTTTTCATGGACGACTTTTCCGTCTATGGTTCCTCTTTTGATGATTGCTTGAGCAATCTTGATCGAGTTTTGCAGAGATGTGAAGAAACTAATCTTGTCTTGAATTGGGAAAAGTGCCACTTTATGGTTAATGAAGGTATTGTCTTGGGGCATAAAGTTTCTGAAAGAGGTATTGAAGTTGATAAAGCCAAGGTTGATGCTATTGAAAAGATGCCATGTCCCAAGGACATCAAAGGTATAAGAAGTTTCCTTGGTCACGCCGGATTTTACAGGAGGTTCATTAAGGACTTCTCAAAAATTTCTCGGCCTCTGACTAATTTATTGCAAAAAGATATACCATTTGTCTTTGAAGATGATTGTGTAGAAGCATTTGAAATACTTAAGAAAGCATTAGTCTCTTCACCTGTTGTTCAGCCACCTGATTGGAACCTACCCTTTGAAATTATGTGTGATGCTAGTGATTATGCTGTAGGTGTTGTTCTAGGGCAAAGAGTTGATAAGAAATTAAATGTTATTCATTATGCTAGTAAGACTCTAGACAATGCTCAAAGAAATTATGCTACTACTGAAAAAGAGCTTTTAGCAGTTGTATTTGCTTGTGATAAGTTCAGATCTTATATTGTTGATTCTAAAGTAACTATTCAAACTGATCATGCTGCTATTAAATATCTTATGGAAAAGAAAGATGCTAAACCTAGACTTATTAGATGGGTTCTCTTGCTACAAGAATTTGATTTGCATATTGTTGATAGAAAGGGAGCTGAGAACCCCGTTGCAGACAACTTGTCTAGGTTAGAAAATATTCTTGATGACCCACTACCTATTAATGATAGCTTTCCTGATGAACAATTAAATGTTATAAGTACTTCTCGTAGTACTCCATGGTATGCTGATTATGCTAATTATATTGTTGCTAAGTTTATACCACCTAGCTTCACATACCAGCAAAAGAAAAAGTTTTCTATGATTTAAGACATTACTTTTGGGATGACCCACATCTTTATAAGAAGGAGTAGATGGTGTTATTAGACGTTGTGTACCTGAGCATGAACAGGAACAGATCCTACGCAAGTGTCATTCCGAGGCTTATGGAGGACACCACGCTGGAGATAGAACTGCACATAAGGTATTGCAATCTGGTTTTTATTGGCCTACTCTCTTCAAGGATGCCCGTAAGTTTGTCTTGTCTTGTGATGAATGTCAAAGAATTGGTAATATTAGTAGACGTCAAGAAATGCCTATGAATTATTCACTTGTTATTGAACCATTTGATGTTTGGGGCTTTGATTATATGGGACCTTTTCCTGCCTCTAATGGATACACACATATTTTAGTTGCTGTTGATTACGTTACTAAGTGGGTAGAAGCTATTCCAACTAGTAGTGCTGATCATAACACTTCTATTAAAATGCTTAAGGAAGTTATTTTTCCGAGGTTTGGAGTCCCTAGATATTTAATGACTGATGGTGGTTCACACTTTATTCATGGTGCTTTCCGTAAAATGCTTGCTAAATATGATGTTAATCATAGAATTGCATCTCCTTATCACCCTCAGTCTAGTGGTCAAGTAGAGTTGAGCAATAGAGAGCTCAAATTAATTTTGCAAAAGACTGTTAATAGGTCTAGAAAGAATTGGTCCAAGAAACTTGATGATGCATTATGGGCTTATAGAACTGCATACAAAAATCCTATGGGTATGTCTCCGTATAAAATGGTTTATGGAAAAGCATGTCACTTACCTCTCGAACTAGAACATAAGGCATATTGGGCTATTAAAGAGCTCAACTATGATTTTAAACTTGCCGGTGAGAAGAGGTTATTTGATATTAGCTCACTTGATGAATGGAGAACCCAAGCTTATGAAAATGCCAAGTTGTTTAAAGAAAAAGTTAAAAGATGGCATGACAAAAGGATACAAAAGCGTGAGTTTAATGTAGGTGATTATGTATTGCTATACAACTCTCGTTTAAGATTTTTTGCAGGAAAACTTCTCTCTAAATGGGAAGGCCCCTATGTTATCGAAGAGGTCTATCGTTCCGGTGCCATAAAGATCAACAACTTCGAGGGCACAAATCCGAAGGTGGTAAACGGTCAAAGAATCAAACATTATATCTCAGGTAATCCCATAAATGTTGAAACCAATATTATTGAAACCGTAACCCCGGAGGAATACATAAGGGACACTTTCCGGAACGTTTCAGACTCCGAAAAGGAATAGGTATGTGGTACGGTAAGTAAACCGACTCCAAAACAATTTTTAAGGCAATATTTCTCCGTTTTGGAATATTTAGAAAAATAGAAAAATAAGTAGCAGTCCGGGAAGGACACGAGGGCCCCACGAGGGTGGTGGGCGCGCCCTACCCCCCTGGGCGCGCCCCCTACCTCGTGAGCACCTCGTGTGCCTTCCGGACTCCGTTTTCTTGCACGTTACGTATTTTGGTCGGTAAAAATTCATTATATATTCTCCCGAAGGTTTTGACTCCCGTATCACGCAATTATTCTCTGTTCTTGTTTCGAGCTGTTTTTCTGACAGATCTAGATTATCATGGCGTCCCCAAGTGCTTCCAAGGACAAGTTCTTTGAGAAGGTCATCAACCCTTACCTCGCGGAGGTGCTGCGGCACCCTCAAACCATTGAGATGCGTGATGGGTTGTTGCACATCCGCGATGTTGAGGGACCAAAGGGAACCGGAAGCATGGAGACGAGGCTCGAAGCAATGGAGCAACAAGTTTACAAGTGCCAGGGGATGCTGGAGCGTGGAATCAACGCTAGCCACACGATGCTCGTGGCGTTCACTAACAATTACAAGCCGGATGCCAAGAACACCAAGGAAGCTATCTTCAAGCTATATGAGAAGATCGAGCACCTCCAAGCCCAAATCTATGACCTGCAAAACCAAAACTGTAAGTATGAATATAGATTCAAAAGAATGAGTTTGGCTGCATATTCGTGGATTCTGGAGACTCGATCATCCTTCTATGATGGTGAACCTATGCCTTGGAAGATGGATGACAAGCCCGCATCATCTACAACACCTCCACCTTCTTCACCGACAAAGAAGATATAATCACATGGGTATGGGAACTCCCCTTGGGAACTGCCAAGCTTGGGGGAGGTGCCCCGGTATCGTATCACAATCACAACCCCTATCTTTACCGTTTTTCTTAGTTCGATCCTATTAGTAGTATCTTGATCTAGTAGAATAAAGTTTATGGCATTATCTAGTTTTGAATTTTCTTTATGATCTCTCTATGTAATCGAGTCCGTGAGCTATATATAATAAAGATTAGTGTTGAGTCAAAGGCTTGATTATTTTGCCATGATCTTGGGTGAATAAAAGAAGGAGAAAAAGAATAAAAAGAAACAAAAAGTTCATATTGATCTTATTGAGAGTAATGACTTCACATAGAAAGAGTATGATGATTAAAAGTTGTTGGGAGTTGGCAGACATAGCTTTGGTCATTGTTGCAATTAATAGGAAGTAATAAGGAAAGAGAGGTTTCACATATATAGATATATATTATCATTGACATCTTTTATGATTGGGAGCACTCATTAAAATATGACATGCTAAAGAGTTGATGTTGGACAAGGAAGACAACGTAATGAGTTATGTCTTTCTTATATCTGAGATAAAGTATGTTGTCATGGATCCTCTAACTTGTTGAGCTTGCCTTTCCCCCTCATGCTAGCCAAATTCTCAGCACCAAGTAGAAATACTACTTGTGCTTCCAAATACCCTTAAACCAGTTTTGCCATGAGAGTCCACCATATCTACCTATGGATTGAGTAAGATCCTTCAAGTAAGTTGTCATCGGTGCAAAGCAATGAAAATTGCTCTAAATATGTATAATTGATTGGTGTGGGAGAAATAAGCTTTATACGATCTTGTGATGTGGAAGTAATAAAAGCGACGGACTGCATAATAAAGGTTCATATCACAAGGGGCAATATAAAGTGACGTTCTTTCACATTGAGATTTTATGCATCCAACCATAAAAGCGCATGGCAACCTCTGCTTCCCTCTGCGAAGGGCCTATCCTTTATTATTATCTTCTACCTTATGCAAGAATCATGGTGAACTTCACCTTTTCTTTTTGATTTTATCCTTTGGCAAGCTCAGCATGTTGGAAAGAACATGATATATATATCTAATTGGATGTAGGGGAGCATGAACCATTATTGTTGACATTACCCTTGAGGTAAAAGGTTGTGGGGCAAAACTATAAGCCCCTATCTTTCTCTGTGTCCGATTAAAACTCCGTAACCACAAGTATCGCGTGAGTGTTAGCAATTATGGAGGACTAAATGATAGTTGAGTATGTGGACTTGCTTTTTAGCTCTGACATAGACTCTTTCCAATGTTATGATAAATTGCAATTGCTTCAATGACTGAGATTATAGTTTGTCGGAGCCCAATAAGGTTTATGATTTATACTTTTGCATTGTGAATAGATCATCACTTGAACATAAGTAATCATATGACAAAATCTATATATGTTGCTGTTATGAGAATAATCATGATGCCTTCATGTCCGTATTTTATTTTTATCGACACCTCTACCTCTAAACATGAGGACATATTTATTGTTATCGGCTTTTCGCTTGAGGACAAGAGAGGTCTAAGCTTGGGGGAGTTGATACGTCCATTTTGCATCATGCTTTTATATCGATATTTATTGCATTATGGACTGTTATTTCACTTTATGTCACAATACTTATGGCTATTCTCTCTTATTTTACAAGGTTTACATAAGGAGGGAGAATGCCGGCAGCTGGAATTCTGGGCTGGAAAAGGAGCAAATATTAGAGACCTATTCTGCGCAACTCCAAAAGTCCTGAAACTCCACGGAACATCTTAAAACAAATAAAGAAAAATCCTCACCAAAGATGAAGGCCAGGGGGCCCACACCCTGCTCACGAGGGTGGGGGGCGCCCCCCCTAGGGCGCGCCCCCTACCTCGTGGGCCCCCTGGTGGCTCTCCGACGTCCATCTTCTCCTATATGAAGTCTTTCGATGAGAAAAAAATAAGAAGGAACTTTTCGGGACGAGACTCCGCCGCCATGAGGCGGAACCTTGGCGGATCCAATTTAGAGCTCCGGCAGAACTGTTCTGCCGGGGATACTTCCCTCCGGGAGGGGGAAATCATCACCATCGTCATCACCAATGCCCCTCTCATCGGGAGAGGGCAATCTCCATCAACATCTTCACCAGCACCATCTCATCTCCAAACCCTAGTTCATCTCTTGTATCCAATTCTTGTCTCAAAGTCCGGGATTGGTGCTAGTAGGTTGCTAGTAGTGTTGATTACTCCTTGTAGTTGATGCTAGTTGGTTTATTTGGTGGAAGATCATATGTTCAGATCCTATATGCATATTATTACCCCTCTGATTATGAACATGAATATGCTTTGTGAGTAATTACGTTTGTTCCTGAGGACAAGGGAGAAGTCTTGCTATTAGTAGTCATGTGAATTTGGTATTCGTTTGATATTTTGATAAGATGTATGTTGTCTAGCCTCTAGTGGTGTTATGTGAATGTCGACTACATAACACTTCACCATTATTTGGGCCTAGAGGAAGGCATTGGTAAGTAATAAGTAGATGATGGGTTGCTAGAGTGACAGAAGCTTAAACCCTAGTTTATGCTTTTCTTCGTAAGGGGCTGATTTGGATCCACATGTTTCATGCTATGGTTAGGTTTACCTTAATACTTTTGTTGTAGCTGCGGATGCTTGCAATAGAGGTTAATCATAAGTGGGATGCTTGTTCAAGTAAGAACAGCACCCAAGCACCGGTGCACCCACATATCAAATTATCAAAGTATCGAACGCGAATCATATGAACGTGATTAAAACTAGTTTGACGATATTCCCATGTGTCCTCGGGAGCGCTTTTCCTATTATAAGAGTTTGTTCCGGCTTGTCCTTTGGTACAAAAGGATTGGGCCACCTTGCTGCACTTTATTTACTTTTGTTACTTGTTGCTCGTTACAATTTATCCTATCACAAAACTATCGGTTACCACTTATTTCAGTACTTGCAGAGAATACCTTGCTGAAAACCGCTTATCATTTCCTTCTACTCCTCGTTGGGTTAGACACTCTTACTTATCGAAAGGACTACGATAGATCCCCTATACTTGTGGGTCATCAAAGTGCGAGCTTGATGTCAGCTTGAAGGCCATCACGAAACTTCTCCTGTCTGCGCGCATCAGTTGCAATGTCTTCTTCAGCATAGCGGGACAAGTCCAGAAACTCCTGCTGATAAGCTTCCACAGTTTTTTGCCCTGAGTGAGGTTGCGGAACTCGTGCTTCTTCCTGTCCATGACTCCCTGAGGAACGAAGCGGGCACAGAAAGCAGCTTGGAAGTCTGGCCAGGTGATGATTGTTCCAACCGGCAGAGTATGTCGGTGGCTGTCCCACCATTGCACAGCGGGTCCTTTCAGGAAGAAGGAAGCAAAGGTGACATAGCTGGCAGGGGCTATGATACGTCTCCAACGTATCTATAACTTTTTTATTGTTCCATGCTATTATATTATCAACCTTGGATGTTTTATATGCATTTATATGCTATTTTATATGATTTTTGGGACTAACCTATTAACCTAGAGCCCAGTGCCAGTTTCTGTTTTTTCCTTGTTTTAGAGTATCGCAGAAAAGGAAAATCAAACGGAGTCCAATTGACCTGAAACTTCATGGAACTTATTTTTGGACCAAAATAATCCCATGGAGTATCGGAGATGGACCAGGAGAGTCCCGGGCTGCCCACGAGGGTGGGGGCGCACCCACCCCCTGGGCGCGCCCCCCTGCCTCGTGGACAGCCCGGAGATCCACTGACGTACTTCTTCCTCCTATATATACCAATATACCGTAAAACCATCGAGGAGCACAATAGATCGGGAGTTCCGCCGCCAGAAGCCTCCATAGCCACCGAAAGCCAATCTAGATTCGTTCCGGCACCCTGCCGGAGGGGGAATCCCTCTCCGGTGGCAATCTTCATCATCCCGGTGCTCTCCATGACGAGGAGGGAGTAGTTCTCCCTCGGGGCTGAGGGTATGTACCAGTAGCTATGTGTTTGATCTCTCTCTCTCGTGTTCTTGAGGTGATACGATCTTGATGTATCGCGAGCTTTGCTATTTTAGTTGGATCTTATGATGTTTATCCCCCCTCTACTCTCTTGTAATGGATTGAGTTTCCCCTTTGAAGTTATCTTATCGGATTGAGTCTTTAAAGATTTGAGAACACTTGATGTATGTCTTGCCGTGCGTATCTGTGGTGACAATGGGATATCACGTGATTCACTTGATGTATATTTTGGTGATCAACTTGCGGGTTCCGCCCATGAACCTATGCATAGGGTTTGGCACACGTTTTTGTCGTGATTCTCTGGTAGAAACTTTGGGGCACTCTTTGAGGTTCTATATGATGGTTGAATAGATGAATCTGAGCTTGTGTGATGCATATCGTATAATCATACCCACGGATACTTGAGGTGAAATTGGAGTATCTAGGTGACATTAGGATTTTGGTTGATTTGTGTCTTAAGGTGTTATTCTAGTACGAACTCTAGGGCTCACTACTAGGAAAAGGCATATACATAGAAGTTTACCAGTAGCGTGTGTTTTGGTGCCCACGCTACTGATAATTAGCAGTAGCGTGTGTTACAAACCGCGCTATTGGTACAACTTAGCAGCAGCGTTGGTTTCTAGAGGGCGAGCTACTGGTAAGTTAGGCACACCACACACCCCCGGCCAAAAATAGTAGCAGCGTTGGTACCCTAACAAGCGCTATTGTTAAGAAAATATCAGTAGCGCGGGGCCACTAAGAAGCGCTACTACTACTTCTTCAATGTGTAATCTTTTACCAGTAGCGTGTTTTCTGGGCAAGCACTATAGCTAGTTTTATGTACCAGTAGATATTTTGGCTGGCACACATAGCAGTAGCGTGCTTTGGTGCCCAGCGCTACTGCTATGGTCACCAGCCAAAATATCTGCCACCTTCCCCCCCTTCTTCTTCCTCCCCCTTTCTTTCTCCCCCTCCCTCTTGCACTTGCTTGTCCTTCAGTGCTTCCCCCTCTTCTTTGCCCCTCCTCCCCCCTCCATTAATGCCCTCCCTCCTTTCTCTTCCTTGTTTTTGCCCCTCCTCCCCTTCTCTTCTTTGCCCCTCCACCACCCCCTCCATTAATGCCCTCCATCCTTCCTCTTCCTTTCTTTTGCCCCTTCTC
>NC_057797.1:82569930-82575930 GCF_018294505.1 Triticum aestivum
CTTCTCTTCTTTGCCCCTCCACCACCCCCTCCATTAATACCCTCCCTCCTCCCTCTCATAGCTCTATCTAGAGCTACTAGCTAGTTATAAGAAGGTGCTCTATATTCCTCTTGACAAATAGGTGAGCAAAAAAAGAGTTGTACAAGAATGGAAATATGTGTGTTTGCGATTAGGACCGAAACTATGTGCGATATGAATATACTGAATTGTGTGTGCCGTGTGAGTGACATGAGTTGCCTATGTTTTGCCGAAATGTCGATTCATTTCTGTTTTGGCGAATTTCGGGCAAACTCAATATGTCCTATGTTTAGGGAAGGTCATGCCAAATTTTTGTATGAATTTGAGCCATGCATGCATATATACGTGGTTATAATATTTGCTCCGCACGCAGGTAATCATGATGGTCAATGGAAGGATGGTGGAAAGATACTGGCAATCCGCTGTGGATGACATGTATGAAAAAAGACTGAGGGATGTTTTATGTCCGTGTCGAAAATGCAAAGGAAGAGTCAGGCTCAACCCCTTTCAGGGTGGTAAATTCAAGGCGCACGGGGCAGGATAAGTGAAGATGATGATGATGATGATGAGGAGGAGGAGGACGTCGACGGGGCAGGAAATAACGACATGGGGCCACCAGACGAAGAGATGACCGATTATATGCCCGAAGAGGAAGACGGCCTCGGAAATGTCGATGGCGAAGAGGCAGTTCAAGGCGGAGAAGACGCGGACACGCCACCGTCTTCGTCGCTACTAAGTTCAGCCATGCGGGACCCGCATGTTCGAGACCTGCTTCGCAAGAAGACGACTAGCGACAGAGGTGCTTCTAGAGAGGGGGCCAAACTGGCGCAACTGGAGGTAGACTCGATGACTCCTTTGTATGATGGTTGCAATCCCGAGGTGACCCTCTTGAGTTTCACACTAGAACTTCTAAAGATGAAGGCAAAAAACAAATGGACAGATACAAGCCTAGATGAGCTTCTGAAGTACCTAAAGAAGGTTCTTCCCGCGGGAAGCCTGTGTCCTACTAGTGACGAGGAGCCAAAGAAAATCATGTGCCTCTTGATCTGCCACATATTAGATATCACACATGCATCAATGATTGCATCATATATCGGAACGAGCACGCGGACAAAACCATCTGTCCAAAGTGCAATGCTTCACGATATAAAAAGGCCGGAAAGAAAGCTTCACAGAAAGTTGTATGGTACTTTCCGATCACTCCACATCTACAGCGGTATTTCGTAGATCCTAAGGAAGCAAAGCTTATGCGCTGGCACGCGGAGAGGGTGAAGCCAGATGACGGAGATGAGCCGAAGCTGAGACACCTCGCAGATGCTAGCCAGGGGAGAGCATTAAATGCTAAATTTGAATTTTTCGCAAATGATCCAAGGAACATTGTGCTTGGCGCTAGTTGTGATGGCATGGATCCATTTGGAAACCAGAACACCAATCATAGCACATGGCCCATTGATAACCCACAAGTATAGGGGATTGCAACAGTTTTCGAGGATAGAGTATTCAACCCAAATTTATTGTTTGAACACAAGGGGAGCCAAAGAATATTCTCAAGTATTAGCAGCTGAGTTGTCAATTCAACCACACCTGGAAACTTAATATCTGCACAAAGTGTTTAGTAGCAAAGTAAAATGATAGTGGTGATAACGGTAGCAAAAGGTAACAGTAGTAAAAGTAATGTTTTTGGTATTTTGTAGTGATGATAGCAATAGCACCAGAAAAGTAAATAAGTGAAGAACAATATATGAAAAGCTCGTAGGCAATGGATCGGTGATGGAGAATTATGCCGGATGCGGTTCATCATGTAACAGTCATAACCTAGGGTGACACAGAACTAGCTCCAGTTCATTGATATAATGTAGGCATGTATTTCGAATATAGTCATATGTGCTTATGGAAAAGAACTTGCATGACATCTTTTGTCCTACCCTCCCATGGCAGCGGGGTCCTTACGGAAACTAAAGGATATTAAGGCCTCCTTTTAATAGAGAACCGGAACAAAGCATTAACACATAGTGAATACATGAACTCCTCAAACTACGGTCATCACCGGTAAGTATCCTGATTATTGTCATTTCGGGGTTAACGGATCATAACACATAATAGGTGACTGTAGACTAGCAATATAGGATCAAGAACACTCATATATTGATGAAATAATAGGTTCAGATCTGAAATCATGGCACTCGGGCCCTAGTGACAAGCATTAAGCATAGCAAAGTCATAGCAACATCAATCTCAGAACATAGTGGACATTAGGGATCAAACGCTAACAAAACTAACTCGATTACATGATAGATCCCATCCAACCCATCACCGTCCAGCAAGACTACGATGGAATTACTCACGCACGGCGGTGAGCATCATGAAATTGGTGATGGAGGATGGTTGATGATGATGATGGCGACAGATTCCCCTCTCCGGAGCCCCGAACGGACTCCAGATCAGCCCTCCCGAGAGGTTTTAGGGCTTGGCGGCGGCTCCGTATCGTAAAACGCTATGATTTCTTCTCTCTGATTTTTTCTCCCCAAAACTCAATATATGGAGGTGGAGTTGGAGTCGGAGAGGCAACAGGGGGCCCATGAGGTAGGGGCGTGCCCTAGGGTAGCAGGCGCGCCCCCACCCTCGTGGCAAGGTGGTGGGCCCCCTGGCCTTCATCTTTGGCAGGTATTTTTCTTATTTTCTGAAAAGTGTCTCCATGAAGTTTCAGGTCATTCCGAGAACGTTTGCTCCTGCACATAAATAACACCATGGTAATTCTGTTGAAAACAGCGTCAGCCCGGGTTAGTTCCATTCAAATCATGCAAGTTAGAGTCCAAAACAAGGGCAAAAGTGTTTGGAAAAGTAGATACGTTGGATACGTATCACCCGTGTTTGTATGGATGTACAACCTCCCCCCTGGTTGTGCATGAAGGAAAAATGCATACACATGGCCATGCTTATTCAAGGGTCGAAACAACCGGGAAATGATATAAATCCGTATCTCGGGTTACTGAAAGAGGAGTTACAAACCTTATGGACAACGCCGGCCAATACATGGGATGCAAGCAAAGGAGAGTATTTCTACATGAGAGTCGCGCTGATCACGATGGTGTTGGACTATCTCGGTTATGGCTATCTCTCGGGCCAGGTGTGCCACGGATATTGCGGATGCACGAGGTGCATGGATGATACAACTTCTCTGCAGCTATCAAAAGATGGCGGGTCTTCGAAAATCGTGTACATGGGGCATCAAAGATGGCTCGAGAAGTATGACCCATGGAGAAAGCATGGAGATCTATTTAATGGTAAGGCTGAGCATCGAGGTCCTCCACGTAAGCGTAGAGGTGCAGAAATATATGAGTTATTGAAGAACTGGGAAGAGTGCCCCTCATCGGGAAAGACAAAGAAAAAGGCGCCGGAGCCCCTACTGAAGATATGGAAGACGAGATCTGTTTTCTGGGACTTGGAATACTGGCCCATACTCGACACGCCTCATAGCCTTGATCAAATGCATATCACAAAAAAATATCCTTGAGAGTTTGCTTGGAACATTGATGAACATGCCGGAGAGGACCAAGGATGGGCCGAAGGCAAGAAAAGACTTGGAATTTTTGAAAATCAGGAAAGATCTCCAAATGCCCGGTAAAAGGTCGTCAGAGGAGACCAAGACGGAGACGGAGACGGAAGATAGGGGAAAAAAGTAAACAAGAAGGAAGAACAACATTGCCCCCCCCCCCTCTTGCTTCACCTTAGATCCATAGGAGGTCGATCAATTGTTCAATTTCCTTGCCGAAATCAAAGTTAGTTCCGGATACTGTGGGAAGATAAGCAAATATCTGGACACTAAGAAAAAAAGGTTCAGTGGCATGAAGTCTCACAACTGTCATGTGATGATGACGCAGTTACTCCCGGTTGCACCTAGAGGGATTATGGACACACATGTGTGTGAGACGCTTACTGACCTATGCCACTTTTTTGATGCTATCTCTCGAAAGTCGATCAGTGTGAAGCAACTCCATAGGCTACAGGAAGAGATCGCTGTCATACCGAATGAGATAGAGATGTACTTCCCGCCCGCGTTCTTTGATGTCATGGTGCATCTATGTGTCCACATCGTGGATGACATCATCGACCTAGGGCCGACATTCCTGCATAGCATGATGCCGTTCAAGAGGATGAATGGGGTCATCAAAGGATTCGTTCGTAACATGTCCCATACAGATGGAAGCATAGCCCAGGGATATCTGACCAAAGAGTGCATCTCTTTCAGTGAGAGTTATCTGACCAAAGACCCTGTTGTTGGTTTGCCCGTCAACAAGCACTGTGGAAGGCTCGAAGGCGAAGGTCACACCAACGATCATAGGGATGTGAATGTGTTACACTCGGGCTGACAAAACGACCTTGACAGGGCAATCTTAGTAGTGCTACAACACGTAGATGTGCTAGAAGATTTCGTGACACTGCACAAAGAGACCATCGCAAAGAAGTACAGTGACCGTGGGGTGCACAGGACGGACGCTGAAGTTATTAGAGAGCACAACTCCACTTTCATGTGTTGGTTCAAAGAGCGAGTTCTGGCTAATCCCCCGGAAGAGGGTTGTCCGAACGGAACACTCATATACGCCTTAGCACATGGCCCCTCGACCAACCTCGCGACTTATCAAGCATACGATATCAACGGATACACGTTCTACACAAAGGAGAAAGATATAAACAGTGATGACCAAAACTCAGGGGTGACGATGGAAGCCATGACCGGGAATGTAATTGAAAGATATTACGGAAGGGTCAAAGAGATATGGGAGCTTAACTACTCTAGATTGCATAGCGCGACGATGTTCCGTGTCAGATGGGCTAAGAATGTACACAGAGAAAACCGACATTTCACTACCATGTGTATACCCGACTCCGATAGCGGTATCGTCAACGCCATCGCCAAAAATGAGCCATGGGTACACGCTAAACACGTGACACAATGTTTCTTCATAACTGATCCGATCAATCCTAGCCGTGTTGTCGTGAGGAGAAGCAAAAGGAGCATCGCCGGAATGGATGGAGTCGCCAACGAGGAAGGCTATGACCAGTACGGTGATCCGATGAGGGAAGATGATGCTGATGACGATGAAACATATGTCAAAAGAAGAATGAAGACTACATTATCTACGAAAGATCGTAATCCCTGGAGAAGGAAAAGTCACGACCATGGGCTCAATTATTCGACAATGAACAAAAGAGGGAAGAAGATCAGTCTGAAGCGTCGTCGTCGCCCAAGCTGACAAACTAATCCCCAAAGTGCAAAAGGAAGAAAAAGAAATGTGCAAAAGAAAGATAAGAAAAAGGAAAGTGCAAATGAAAGAAAAAGTAAAAGAAAAAGAAAAAGAAAGGAAGTTTTGCAAAATGAAATGAAAAGAAAAAGAAAAAGGAACTAATAAGTTGTGGAAAATGAAATGCAAGAAAATAAGAAAGGAAAGAAAAAGAAAAAACGAAAAAGAATTAGCAGTAGCGCATTTTGGCCTGGGCCGCGCTATAGCTAAGAAAAAGAAAAAGAAAAAAAAGAAAAAAAAAAGTTAGCAGTAGTGCGTTTTATCCTGGGCAGCGCTATAGCTAAGAAAAAGAAAAATAAAAATATAAAGAAAAAAGTTAGCAATAGCGTTGTTTTGCTAGACCAGCGCTATAGCTAACTTAGCTATAGCGCATTTTTCTGCCCTGCGCTATAGCTAACTTAGCTATAGCACGTTTTTCTACCCCACGCTATAGCTAACTTAGCTATACCTAGACAGCCACACATCTCTTTCCTCTCTCTCACTCTCGCTTGATCCGATCGATCCTATTTCTCTGTGCCGCCCCTCCCCCGCCACCGATGCTGCACCCGCCCATGTCGGACCAGACCCTGACGCCACGCCCGCTCACGCCATCGTCGACGCGCGCCGCCCCGACGCTCCCTCCCCCCTTGCCGCCCCCGTCCTCATAAGTCCACCCCCTAGCCCGGCCCCTCCCCCCGTG